>NW_004567120.1:23253470-23312051 GCF_000260355.1 Condylura cristata | reverse complement strand
AGGCTTCACCAGAGACAGAGCGGGGAGCAGAACAGGCAGATCGACGAAGTACACTGCTGAGGGAAGCAGCGGGCGGGCCAGGAGAGGTCTGGCTCGCCATGTGGTCTCCTCCGGGGCAGGCAGCAGGCGGAATCGAACTCATGCGGAAGTGGCTTCAGATTCTCAGTGCTGCGCTTTAACCCGCTGCGCCACCAGGGAGGGCCTAATTTCAGTTTTTAACGAAGGTTTATTTAAAGAAAAGCATTCTGGTTCCTTGAACATGAATTCATTGAGCATCAGGAGTTTGTGGTGCTGGTCACCAAGTGTTCAGTCACCAGAAATCATCATGTACCAGGCATAGTTCTGGGCATCATGGATACAAATGGATGAAAACCCTGCTTCCAAAGAGCTTTCTAGTGGAATTACTTTTGGAAATCTTTCCCTTCTTCCTAGTGAGTAACCAATGGGGAACTTACCCTCACCCCCCTGGCTTCACCTTGGGCTGGTTGAGCAATCAAATTATTATCAGACAGATTAGTCAAAGAATAGATTTCATCACATTTTCAATGAGGATCTACATGACTGTCGATTTCAAACTAAACAGGGGGACATGAGGGTATATCTCTGAGCTAAGCAATGGGACAGGGACCTGGGACTTCGGGGGCGAGGACTGCTATGGCCAGGAGAGGTCGACTCATATGACAAAAACCAGATGTGCTGCAATATTTGACCTACCACATAGCGAGCTTTTTTGCTAGAAAGTTATTTCTGATAAAAATCCGGATTCTGGGTAATTCTTTCTTTCTTTTAGGTAGTTAAGAATGCTGAAAGTTTCACCTGAGTATGCAGGGCCTCCATTAACCTGAGCGTGAAATAATCCAAGTGCCTAATTCTTGGGGAGGACTGTTTGGGACATCTTAAGGAAGTTTAGTTGAACTTGGGGAGGCTTAACCTTCTAGCACTTAGCAGAAATCTGCTGACTGAAGTCATGTTGCAAGCCTTGAAGTCAGGGTTCTGAATGACAATAATTCTGGGGTTTCTCAAATCAGCCTGCAACTCAGAATCACCAAGGCAGGGCTCTTGTTAAGAAAGCAGTTTCCTGGCCTCTGTCTAAGTTCTACTGAAAATGACCGTCTGTCCCATACTTGAGCGAATCAAACACATTCGTCTGAGGGCACCATCTCTGCCCATCCCATTCCTGTTGCTATAATGCTCTTCTCATGGCTGGCTCCTTCTGTTCCATCCTCTAAAGAAGGGTTTGTAGCTTTTAAAATTTGTCTGAGACACTCACTATTTGCGGAAAATCAAAGCTCCATCTTACTTATTTGTTATGATTTGATTCTTCTGGTCTTGCTAATTTGACAACCTTTTAAAGTGCCACTCACTGAAAATAAAAATCAAGAGTAGGGTATATGTTTGAGGGCAGATTAGAGAGCTCCCCCAGACAGAATTGTAGACATGCTAGATTCTAGAGTGTCAGGGTGCCGTTCAATAAGGTTAAAAACTAAACCCCAGGCCTCCCTGGTAGCGCAGCGGGTTAAAGCACAACACTGAGAAACTAAAGCCACTTCAGCATGAGTTTGATCCCCGCCCTGGAGGTGATCCACGTGACACAGCTGACCTCTCCGGAACTGTCCGCTGCTCCCCTTAGCAGTGTACTTCGTCAATCTGCCTGTTCTGCTCCCCACTATCTCTGGTGAATCCTCTCACTGCCCCTGCAGCTCTGGTCTGTACCCCAGTTCTGCATGCATAAATAAATAATTAAAAAAAAAACTAAACACAACTCCTTGCCCAGCAGGCAGGTTTGGGAGGCTTGATAGATAAGGGAATGGAAAAGGCCACCAGGGGACAAGGCTGTCAGACTGACCAACATTACTAGAAAAGCCTGTCCACCCCAGGAATGAGAAGCAAAGACCACATTTCTGTGTCAAAGGCCAGCACTCAACACCAGACACCCCAGCAGATAACTGGTGCACACTCGTGTCCCAAGTTAGAAAGCCTGCAAAAACAGAGCATATGAGAGCCTCAAATCCTCTTGAGCCTGCAGACCTCTCCCATCTTGCGTGCTGCTTCTCTCAGCAGTGTATTTCAATAAATCCTCCTGTTCTGTACGCCACTCTGCCTCTGGTGCAAATTCTTTCATCTCTGCGCCTCTGGCCTCACCCTGGTATTTCTCCCCGCAGAAAGGGACTGGTTAAAATGCCTGTATGCCCTTGTGGATAGACTTAGTTACCAATAGGTTAGTGAGCAAATATTAAAAACAAAGCAAAGTGAGAGAGAATAGAGAAGACTTTGAGGGAGATTATCTCTCTTCCATTTCCGGCTAATATAGGATTTTTCATTTGGAGGATTTGAGGGGAAAGACAGTTGTCACTAGAATATGAGGAGCTAATTCCCTGTAATCCATCAGAGTGTGAGTTTCTATCTCTGTAACATCAGCAAGTGGATTGTCAGCCCTGTGAGAAGATTGTAGGGAGGATTCAGACTCTGGCCTAGTCCACATCCAGATGAAATTTGGGTCAAATACACATCCAAGCAGCTGTCACGCTGCTCTATCCAACAAGTGATTTGGCTTGTATTACAGACAAATGTTACAGGACAGGATGAGGGGCACCCCAGGTTCCCCAAATCTGCCCTCTCTAATTAGGTTCTGCCATCTGCCGTGTCAAGGCAAAACATAGTCTGTTGTGTATGAGACCTATAATGGAAAGGAACTTTAATACAATTAGCGTATGATAGAAAGAAGAGAAAGAGAAAGAATATAGTTTCCAAAGCACCCAAAGTTACCCTTCTCCTCGTGGGTAAATGCCCAGCCAAACAGGGCTAGCTCAAGGCAAGAGCGCTGAGGCCCAAAACCTTGCCACAAGGCTAAGGCATCTTCTGGTGGTGCCCTACAGAAGAGAGGCAGAAGGAGGCCAGTGAAGTCTACAAGGAAAGGTGCAAAAATCAAAGTACAAGTCAAGGATAAGGCTGCCACTGTCAGCCTTCTATGGCTCTCCTCAGCGTCTCTTCCCAGGGTCTCTACATGTCTCAACTGCACATATCTCCTTCCATGCCCCCCAAGTCTCTGGTGCAAGTCCAAGGCCAAGAAGCCATCACAGCTCCTTCACTTGTCTGAATTTCTTGAGGAACCTCCACACCGCTTTTTATAGTAACTTCACCAATGCTATATGATTTTATTGTATAGCATTCTTGAAAAGAAAAGAATTATCGAGCATCAGAAGTGGTTAGTGCTTGCCAGGACTTGAGGAGGGTGGGAGGGTTAGATATGGCTATGAAAGGCCAGAGGGGATCCTTGCAGTGATGGTAATGCTCTTCATCTTGGTTGTATTCTCACCTCTGTTGCGACACTGTGCTATGATGTCCCAAGCTGTTACCATGGGGAGTACCAGGTAGCTGGTACGTGGGCGTGACACAAGCTATGCGACGGCTATTGTCTGACAGATTCCGGGTAGCTTGGGAAAAGCTCTGAAAGATCAGACTTTCCATGCTAACTTGTGTTATGACCTCCCTTTTTTGTATAATCGTAATATCAAGATATTTCAGCCTACAATTGGATTGCCTCAGCTGCATAAGGCCTGCCTGCCCTGACAAGCAAGCACTGCACCAAGGTGAGAAATTCCTCTGAAGTCAAAAGTGACTTAACAATTGGCTGATCAATAAAAGCAAAAGGGCTGTTTCTGCAAAGTCTCTCACTGCTGGATGGAGGAAAACCCAAATCTTATCATTCTACTATCTCACCTAGCCTCCTATTCAGCTTCTACAGAATTACTCAAACTTCCTACTGCCTGGCTTTAGATATGGAAATTCATCCAGGTTGCCTGTTTTAGAGCTAGTCAAGTTTTTTACCTGCTTCACTTCAAAGCAATCCACAAAAGTCTTTCTGGCTAGTCTTTCAGGATTCTACTATCTAGTCTTTAGATAAGGAAATTCACCCATGTCTCCTATTTAGAGCAAATTACACTTTCTACTGTCTGGACCTCAAGGAAACTCACTTAAAATCTTTTAGCAAGTTTCCTCAAAGTAGAAAACTTACTTAAAACCTTTTAGCGAGTTTCTTCAAAGAACTTTTCTGAAACTTGATTAGCAAGAAATTTCCTTTTCCTGCGACCCCAGACCATTCTTAGAAAAAAGGTGATTGTGATATTAACCCCTTTCGTATGCTAATGTCATCCCCCTGCCTGCTGGAAATGTATAAAATAAACCTCTGCTGAAGGCAGAGCAGGAAGATTTGCACCCAACTCCGACTCCCATGTCTTCCTCACTCCCACTCCTCTCGCCCTCTTGGAATCTCCGCACGCGGACGCCTTCCCATCTTAGGGTCCTGCCTATGTTGCCTCCAGACACCTCAAAAGTTGGAGCTGGTCTCCGACATGGGCGTTCTCTGCATTATGTCTTACAACTGCACATGAACCCGGCTCAACATATTTTTCATCAAAAAAGTAAAGACCTTCCCTTGGGTCCTGGTAAGGTGGGAAGCTAAGTCATCTCCAGGTTGGTGGTCATTCACCAGAATGAAATTCAGCGGTCAAGTAGGGAGCAGAGAGGGGGGAAATGGCTTGAAAATTTCCACCATCTCCCCATCACACCCCCCCTGAGACAGCCTCTGCGCCGGACCAGACCTCAGTGATGCCTGAGGCCCCCAGCTGCCATTAACACCACTCTATGGGTCCTTCTTCTTGGCAGGTGTAGGCTTACTGAAATTTGAAACAAGTACCACCTTGGTTTATAGGCCTGAGTACTATTACTGGCTGTTGTCACCTGGCACTCAGAAAATCACTGAGATGCTGACTCAACAGAAGAGAGACTTTGGGGGTGAGCATGACAACGAGGCCAGTATAGCAGTTCTCAGCTTTCACGTATGCATGCAACTCTTTTGCTTTCTGAAAGGAACCCATGAAGTAGGATAATGACTTGTTGGGGGCTAAAGAATAGAGAGGTGCTTTCAGATCTCACTATTTTATACTTTTGTTTGCTGTTAGAGTTTTCCCACCATTTCCCCCTGTTGGAGACCAGCTCCAACTATTGAGTTGTCTGGAGGCAAGACAGGCAGGACCCTAAGGTGGGAAGGCGTCGGCGAGTGGAGATTCCTAAAAAAAAGGGGAAAGGGAGAAAAAAGGGGAAAGGGGGGCGAGGAAGACACGGAAGTCAGAGTTGGGTGCAAGTCTTCCTGCTCTGCCTTCAGCAGAGGTTTATTTTATACATTAGGAGCAAGCAGTGGGATGACATCAGCGCACGAACTGGGCTGAGAGATTACAATCATCTTTGTTTTTCCTAAGAACAGTTTAGGGTCGTATTGCCCTTTAGCTGAGATATAACATTCCAAAATCAATCAAGGTTAAAAACAGGTACATAAGTGCACAAGTTTATGATTAATATTACTATAGTGGAGATCAACTAAGATAGACGTCCCTAACCTTATCTACTACTTAATGGGTTTTTGTTTTTCTGCCTGAATCATCCTGGGAGACAGAAGAGGAAATTCCTTGCTAATCAGATCTCTGAATAGGAGACATAAGTGAATTTTCTTTATCAAAAGACTACATAGTAGAATCCTGAAAAACTAGCCAGAAGACTTTTGTGGATTCCTTTAAGGTGTAGCAGGTGGAAAACTTGACTAGTTTACAAAACAGGCAACCTGGATGAATTTCCACATCTAAAGGCCAAACAATAGGAAGTTTGAGTAATTCTTTAGAAGCTGAATAGAAAGCTAGGTGAGATAATAGAATGATAAGATTTGGGTTATCCTCCATCCAGCAGTGAGAGAGACTGCAAAAACAGCCCTTTTGCTTTTATTTATCAGTCAGTACTCAAGTTACTTGACTTCAGGGGAATTTTTCACCCTGGTGCAGTGTTTGCTTGTCATGGCAGGCAGGCCTTATGTGGCTGAGGCAGTCCAATTGTAAGCTGAAAGTTGCTCAGAATATTTTGCTATTACGGTTATACAAAAAAGGGAGGTCATAACATAAGTTAGTGTGGAAAGTCTGATTTTTCAGAGCAATTCCCCTCCATCCAGACCGTGTCTGATGACAGAGGTTGCATAGCTCGTGTCATCCCCCCTTTCTTTTTGGGGTGTTATTGGAGACCAGCTGCTGGGCTCCACGCCTTTCCTTGTTTCATTGACTGGTCACTCAACTCAGGAGGCTATGGCCTGGGAGGAAGGGCCCGGAACTCCTGCAGGAGGGCAAGTAGTGAGGGAGCAGGAGGTTTCTTGGGCAGCCAGCGTGAATCACCGATGCTGGGCCGGAGGGTAGCTTTGCTCTTAGTTGTCTGGGCAAGGCGGCCAGAGCAACTGTCCAGCAAGGTGGTAAAAGTCCCACTTACTGTGCCAACCAAGGCTTCCTCCGGCAGTGGGGTTAGTGTTTGCTGGGCTGGAGGTTGGTTGCAGTGTGTGTGGGCTTTGGACAGGGCTAGTGCAGGGAAGCGCTGCTTGGCGGGGTTTCTGACCCAGAGGTAGCAGCTGTGGGGCCCCTCAGCAGTCAGCCTCCAAGCTCCCCTATGTGAAGTGTGAGTGACAAATGGGTGTGCTTTCTCTTTCCTGCTGATTTTCAGGGTTGAAGGTGTGGCTGAGGAGAGGGAAAAGTTGGAGTCCTTCTCCTTCCTGAGTGCTGTCCAATCTCCAGGGTCTGGAAGCTAGGGAGCTGGAAAAGAAGGAACCATTTTGGATTTTCCACATAGCCAGGAGAAAGGAAATGATGGCATCTAACGAGAGGCTGGTAACAATATCCTACATTCTGCCACCTTCCTTCCCAGGTCATTGGCCCAATCGGAACTCCAGTTTCCACTCAGGAAAGGGGGAATGAGAAGCGCAGGCCAGGAAGCAGGCAGGCAGGTGGAGGGGAGTTTGTTGGGAAACAGTTCACCAAGTCTGTTTACAAACTGTTTCTCCGGCTCAGTCAGGCAGGTCCCCTGGGAGCACACTTGGGGCAAAGTTTGTGTTATTGACTGCAGTGGAAACATTCTCAATATTACATACAGCCTCCCCCACCCCCCAAATCTGGTTGCTGCCCTGCAGCACCAGAACCAACCTGGAGCCGGGCCAAGTGATGGTCACTTTCATGTTTGTCCCATCTCTTCCCCAATCCAGTATCCAGGTAGGAGGTGTTCTTTGACTCTGAAGGTTGCCCGGGGTGGGAGGAGGTAGGATCTGAAGGAAGATATGGTCAGGACTGGGAAAGGCCATTGACAGATGCCTTCATTGTTACCTACGCCTTCTCCCCTTTCCTCCAGGACAGGGAGGCTTCCTCTCCCACCAGCTTCCCCCCCACCAATAATGTCTTGCTGGCTTTCTCCATTCCATCCCTACTTCCTCTATCCTTAATGACAATTTGTATCAGACTTCACTGTGTTTACCACATTGGGGGTGGGGGAAGCCCTGTCCCACCAACGGAAGCTATCTGTCCATTCTCTCAGAGATGGCTCTGACTCTTGACCTTTATTTCACTTGGCCCCAGCCTCCTGGGCTGTTGCGAGGGCTGAGATTCTGCGGGTACTCTGGGCTGCCTGCATGTGTGGCTCCACAGAAACCTTGAGTCAGCTCTCTAGCTTAGCGTCATAGGCTTCCTGCACTGCCGTTCCATCAGGGATACTGCCCTCAGCAGGGTCACAGGGTTCAGACACTGCAGCGAATTCTAAGCCCACGCTTCTATGACAGCCTTTACTTGGAAATTGGTCAGTGAGCCTCAGGAGGTAAGCCGGCGGAGAGGGAAGGAGTAAGACAAGGGGGAAGAGAGGACAGACAGCGGCTGAGAGGAACCTTCTGGAATGCTTTGCATCTGCTCAGAAGTGAGGGTGGTCACCATTCTCCCTACTGGGCTTTACTGATTACAGTTTTTCAAAAACCAGATGTTTAAATGTCCTAGTGGGATGTTGAAGTCTGTCTTGGAGGTTTCTGGTGAATTTACTCTGGAAGTTTTAGAATCACTGGGATTATTGGTTAGTGCCAGAAAGATCAGGTCCCCTCCAAAAGCAATAGAAGCACTTATCCAACAACCTGTGGGTGGGGAGCAGTCACTGCAAGTGTTTGCGCTCTGCCTTTTGTTGGGAGGAAGCAGCTGTGTCCTGTTACCTGTGGAAACCTGCCCTATTGGCCTGGTACCCTAAGACTGTGCCCGTCTGTGTAGTAGCAGTCATTGCCACCCTGAAAGGTAAGTAACGGAATGCTTGCCCACTTGGTGTGTAGACACCCTTTTTTGGGGGGGAGACATGCAAGTGGGGGCCCCTCTTCCACATACCACAGGTTCCTGGAAGGGGAAAGAGAGGGGCCCCCTAGGGCACAGACTTTGGCTTCAGACTTTGGCAGAATGCCACATGGTGGCCCCCACAAAGTGTGGAACACAGATCCCCCCTGGGAGTGGGGCACAGCTGGGGGTACGGGTGGGGGGAAGGAGGCGGTTCTTTGGGGTTGATGGAGGAGTCCTGGGTGGACACCTTTTCCAAAAGAAAATTCTGGCTGTGCATGAAGGTATCTGCCTTCATTTTTTTTTAAGATTTATTTGTTTATATATACAAAACTGGGGTACATGCCAGAGGTGCAGGGGCGGTGAGAGGCTTCACCAGAGACTGAGCCGGGAGCAGAACAGGCAGATCACGAAGTACATTGCTGAGGGGAACAGCCAGTGGGTCGGGAGAGGTCTGCTGTGCCATGCAGGTCACCTCCAGGGCCGGGGATTGAACTTGCCCTGAAGCGGCTGCGGCTAGCTTGCAGTGCTGCATCCTAACCCCTTGGGCCACCAGGGAAGGCCTCTGCCTTCAATTTTAAGATTTTTTTAAAAATAAATTTTCCCCAAAGATCTGTCTCACTGTTTTTCTTTTGTAGCCTTATCTTCTTACCCAGCTTCCATTCTCTGCTATCATTCTTTTTTACCTGTCTGTCTTGAATAATGACTGCCCTGGGGGCATGTTGTCCTTTCCCATCAATGCCATAACTCCAGATCCCATAGATGAGTAACGTCAAAGTTAACAGTAGTCTCTTCGCTGTCTATGACTCAGGCAGTGCGGTAGGCTGCTGAGGTAAATACAAGAAATTCATTTGGCCTCCTAGAGATAGGCTCCATGCATTTGAAACACTGAGAGCAATACAGACAGTGAATACAGCAGTGTTCAATGACAGTGATAACAGTAATTCCCGGCAGCGATGGCCACCTTCCTAAGGGAGGTGCTGAGCGAGGTGCTGAGTGCGTTCTTTACCTGGTCTCTTTCCTGAACTCTCAGGGCAATCATATGGGGTAGGTTTCACTAATGTTTCCACTTTATTTATTTGTGTTTTGCATTTTAAAAGAACAGGTTTCCTAGGAAAAGGAAAGGAGAAGATGCTTGCACAGAAGCAGCTGCTGCTTTGCAAATGGAAATGAGTAGTGAAAAGAAACAAACCTGCTTAGTGACAGGTGGGCCGGAAAGCAGGAATGTCTCCCCTGCAAAACAAAGGCAATTCACACTGGCAAGGAATAAATAAGCTGCTGCCACAGCCTTGAAAAGTACCCGCAGAGCCAAGGTTTTTATCCCCAAGTTTATGCTTGAAAGCTCTTCAAAACTATAGAGAACTTGAAAGGACAGTATAACAACAGCTAGATTTGGATTCTCAACCCGTTAATCTCATTCTCTCTTACACACACACACACACACACACACACACACACACACACACGCACGCACGCACGCACGCACCAGTACGTTTTTTTATTCTCAACCTATTAATCTCATTCTCTCTCTCACACACACACACACATACACACCAGTACGTTTTTTTTTTTGATTCTCAACCTGTTAATCTCATTCTCTCTTTATCTCTCTCTCTCTCTCTCTCTCACACACACACACACACACACACACACACACTCCAGTACGGATTTTTTTCCTGGCTTACTTGACCACAAACTGCAGACAGCCTGGTATGTCATCTAAATATTCCAGCATGTATCTCCTAAAGTCTCAGAGCAGCTATCACACCCGGGAAACTTAACCAGAGTTAGAATTTGAACCCAGCTCTGATTCCAGGCCGGAACCACAAGAGCTATGACTTCAGAAGGATCCAGCAGGGCAGACTGGGAATTCCAAAGAACTTTCTGTGGCCTCTCTATACCCGATTACTCATAGTGATAGGAGAAGGGAGTTGACCAAATAATCACAAAGCTCACATAATTAAAAACCAAAGTCCCATCCCATCCCATCCATGGTATTTGGAGTGTATTCTATTTAAGTAGGAAGGGAATGTAGAGATTTACTCCCCTAATTCTTCTCTGGCTAATATTAAAAATGATATTTCCTTACGATCCACTGACATAGTAACTGGGGTAGGTACTCCAGAATCCACTAAGAGCCACAAACGAGAAATAAGAGAACTGACCAGAAATTCTAGATGGAAAAGGATTCTAGAATGGTAGAAATTTTCACTACAGCTTAAGATTCAGCATCTGAAATATAAATCTTGTTCTTGTCAGTTACACTGCCCACCTTGCCCTCAGTCACAAAGAGTGGGTTCTAATCATTGCCCTGTGCATGCACCCAGTGAAGTTCCAAAAGCAAGGTTTCTCTTCCTGTAGGCTGAAGCAGAGAGCAGGACCTTGGCTACCAAATTAGCAAAGCCCCCCTCAAAGCCCTCACCTTGACTTCATTTATCTAATTTAGGGAAGCTGGATTTAGAGAGGCTGTGGACTAAACCCAGTTATTGGGGGGCCCTGATGGAGGCATGCATGGGAGAAATCTTGACTTTTTAAAACCTTTGATTTCTCTCCATAATTAGAAAAATACAAAAGCCCAGCAACTGCCTTTATTTTGCTTTTCACATTCTCACTAGACACCTCAAAAATTAAAACATTGTAAATCACAATGCTGGGGGCAGGGCCCCTTTAAGGAAATAGGACTGGCAAAGGTGCCCTAGTGGGTCTGCCAGGCTGCCAACATTAGGCCACACTTTTGCTAGCTCTCAAGTTCTTTTGGGTTTTTGCAGATACACTGATCAGCAGTCTGAATACAAGTATTGTGCACCATGTTCTATCTGGGCTTCACGGGATATACACAGTCTGAGTGGGGCCTTTCACCTGCTCTTGGTATGTCACAGCTTTGAGGACAATCTTGCATCTGTGTGTGTGTGCATTCACACGTGTAACACCCGAATTCCTTTAAATCGGTTTTCTTCGGTCTGAACAAAACCCTCAACGAGTGGCGTTCAGATTGAAGTGCGAATGCTTGCAGCCTTGAATCTGTGTATTGCTTTGAGTGAGATGGCCACTGCTGGAAGAGGGAGATTCTATAGCTCTAAAACACACACAATATTGTAAACCAACGTGATTTCAACGCAAAAATTTAAATTGGGGTAGGGACAGAACAAGGGAGGGAAAGATTTCATTATGGGAAGTAATAGAACAAAATGACCTTTTGCCAATTCCCTTGTAGCCTCTGCTTTCCGTGTGGTCCTCTACCCCCCCACCCCCTCCCCCAATCTAAATTGCCTGGAAGCTACTTACTTAGCATTTTCTTCCCAAAGCCAAGTCCGGATAGTCTGCACTAACACCTTGGGGGTGGGGGTGCTCCAAGGGACTGCTCTAGCTCGTTAGCGCGCTGGCAGACAGAGGCTAAGGAAGCTGAGCGGCTATTTTACTGACGGCTGCTGTGACCGCGGGCACTTGGAGGCAGCGGGAAAGGGGAGCCACGTTAGGAACAGGCTCAACCCACTTTGAACCAGGTTTGGAAGTCAGAAAAACTATCTGTATTGGCTGGCTCCGCGGGTATGGGGCTCCTGCCTGCGGATGCTGGACGTGCAGAGCTGCGAGTGCGCGACAGTCCCCACCCAGATCCATCAAGCAGACTGTGTGCACCCCAGCATGAATGCCAAGCAGCTTGCTCTCACTGTACCTGCTATATTGTTTTTGGATGTTGAGCGTGCACATTTTACCCCGTGACAACAGGAAGAAGAAAGATAGTAACTTTATGAATCCTATGGTTAATTAATGGATTTGTGAGTGGACACAATCATTTTCATTTACATTCATGAAGCTGACAACTGTACCTGGAATCACAGCCACTCACCTCAGCTCCTCTTTGCAAGGCTACCAGAGTTGGGTTGCTTGCCTTCACCTGACCCCCAACTCCATCTGCTACCTGTTCTCCAGAACGCCAAGCCAGCGTGCACTTGGAGAGCAGTGAGAAACGCAAAGTCTGGCTCTTTGTGAGCTGCCTGTTGAGGAAGACAAATACAGCCTAGCAGAAAGCACCAAAAATTTGTAGCTACAGCTACTCAGCTTGGCAGCTCAGAACCGACTTCCGCTCCTCACTGTAATGAAATGTGCAATGTGGTCATTAGACAGCCCTATGGCACCGGCCTTCCTTTTCTCCTTCCCTTCTTCCTGTTTTGTTTTTCCTTTTCGTTTTATGAGAAAGGTCCTTGACACCAGTTCCCTGGCAGGAGGCCCAGACTGGGTATTGCTTTTGTTAACCTGGACCCACCCTGGGGGCATCTGCCCTAAGGTGTTTCCATTGTGAGAGGAGTCAGCGCACGTGTGGACTAGGGGGTGGGGAGAGCAGGTGGGGAGGGTTTGGGGACACTGTCCTAGGTCGCCAGCCTCACCCTCTGCAGCGGGGCGGGAAAGGCTGGCAAGTTTGTGAATAAACTGCTTGCCATATTTACCAGTTTACCAAAAGTTTCTCTCTCAACTATTTCCCTATAAAGAAATCTATTTAGGAGGGCAGCTTTTGAGATTTCTCTGAAGAAACACTTTTCATCCAGTCTAGCGACAATTCTAAACAGTGTTCCATTCCTTGTGGGGAGGCTTTGATTCCTGGGAAATATTTAGAATGCAGAAAAAGTGTATTATTTCATCAATAACCAAAATGTCAGCACTTGATATGGGGAATGTTCGTTCTGGTTTCTTTTGACATCTTCGACAGTTCATTTTCTGTCGGGTCACCCTTGGCATGTGGGGGATTCTTTCAGCAATTTTTCAAGTAGCACAATTGTTTTGTTGCTGTTTTTGGAAATTAGTAGTCACAATATAGTATGCAATGTGGTCATTCAAACCTCGTTTTCTAGTCAATATTCTGCTTTGACATTCTTTTTATTTCTTAAACCCATTAATTTCTTTTCCCTTTTTTCACAATTTCAGAATCACGCCATGCAAAGGAACCCTGCAGTACACTGTTGTCTTCCCTTGGCTTCTTCACCTTCTGTATATATTTTAAAAAATTTATTATTTATGCATAAGAACTGTGGTACAGGCTAGCGGTGCAGGGGTGGCAGAGGCTTCACCAGAGACAGAGTGGGGAGCAGAATAGGTAGATCAATGAAGTACACTGCTGAGGGGAGCAGCCGGCAGCTCAGGTCTGCTGCACCCTGTGGGTCAGCTCACTGGCTGGGAATCGAACTCATGCTGAAGTGGCTTTACCTTGGTGGTGCTGTGCTTTAACCCACTGCCCCACAGCATGTTCACATTCTACCACTAAAATGTTTTTACCCTTTCAGAAATTCTTCCATTAACTCTGGACACCAGCCATTCGATACATATCACTAGAGTGAGTTTCTCTGAACCGGCTTCCTTTCAAACATAATTACTGAAAAGATTTGCCATTTGATTACTTCATATACACATACTAACCTTAACTTGGTCTCAGGTGGGGGTGGGGAGTAGTTTTGCCCTTCAGGGGATGATGATTGGCCAGGTCTGGAAACATTTTTAGTTGTCAAAATTAGGGGGAAGGTGCTTTACTGACATCTAGTGGGTAGAAGCCAGGAATACCACTCAGCATCATACAAGGCACACAAAGAATTTTCCAGCCCCAAATGTCAATAGTGTCAAATTGAGAAACCCTGCCTTGAACAAATGACATTTTACTCAAGTAAAAGTCTGAGGCCCTTCAGTGTTTAGACCAGTACTTGCCAATACAGATTTCTGTGGTGATAGAAGTTTCTGTGATGTTCTGTAAACATGCCGGCCAAAACGGGAGCCACACTAGGTACATGTGGCCATAGAGCACTTGCACTGCAGCTAATATGACTGAAAAACTGGGTTTTAGTTTCATTTAAATTAATGTAAAATTATGGCCCTCCCTGGTGGCGCAGTGGGTTAAAGCACTGCACTGAGAAGCTAAAGCCACTTCCGCATGAGTTCGATCCCCGCCTGCCCCGAGATGACCACAAGGTGCGGCAGACCTCTCCTGACCCGCCCGCTGCTCCCCTGAGCAGTGTACTTTGTCGATCTGCCTATTCTGCTCCCCACTCTGTCTCTGGTGAAGCCTCTCACCGCCCCTGAGCCTCTGGCCTGTACCCCAGTTCTGTATGTACAAATAAAATAAATCTTTAAAAAAATTAATGTAAAATTAAATACCTGCATGGGGCTAGCTGCTTCCAACTTTAGAGGTCCTGTAGTCTAATAGGTTATGGTTCTGAGATCACACAGTGCTGGCCTTGTGTCCACCACCTGGCACTTCCTAGCTTTGTGATCTTGAGTGTGTCATCTAAGTCTTCTGAGCCTTGGTCTCCTCATTTATAAAATGTGATAATAATGGAACCTAGTTCTCAGAGGACTGTGAATAGCCGAGTTAATGCAAGAACAATAAAGCTTGCACCCAGGGCACAGTCCAGGAAGCAGAACCCTAACTCTCAGCCCTCAGAGCATCGCTGTAAGCTTATTGCCAAGTCTTTTTGAATCTTAGTTTCCTCAGCTGTAAAACGGGAATAGTAAAAATGATAATTACAGTCCTGGCACTGTAATTATTAGGGGAGTCCTGGTACTTCCCTAACTGTAGGTCACAGGATTTTGAGGAGGACCTTTGCAGAGTATGTAAGTGTAACCCTCTAAGTGTAAGATTTATGTTTTGAGTTTGCTTTTGTTTAGATTGAGTGTAAAAGGTCCACCTTGGTAGAATTGTCTTAATTTTGGAAAGTGAGTGACTGCATTGGGGAGGTTATATTGGAGAGCAGCAGGAAGCCTGGAATAACCTCACAAAGTTGGGTTCTCCTGTATTGCCGCCCAGCTAGTAGTGTGACTGTCAGCCTGGGCACCATATTAAGGAGTCATGGAAGATGGTGCTGGGGTGGGAAACGCAGAGAGTGCAGAGACCAGCCTGACTCCCAGGCTTCTCATATAGGAGGAAGGCTTCTGGCCCAGGTGAGGCAGAAGGAGTCTATCACTGCAGCCTGCACTTGTCATCAAAGGCGTAGTGCCCCGGGGCTCCCCCATCCCACATCAAGTTTGGTCCCCATCTACACATGCTGAAATCATTTAGCACCCTAAAGTGAAAAGAACTGGGGCTTTGGAATCAGTCATAGGTTTGAATCTTCATGGCACTACTTACTGAGTAGCCATGACGCTCCTTCCTGTGCCTTAGTTGTGACATCTGTGAAATGGGCATGATTGATTCAGTCAGGCACAGAGATCATCCACAGTAACCATGAGTTACCTTGTGACCAACTGAAAATAAAGTCTCAACTGTAATTACACAAAACGATTATTAAATAATTATTAAATAACTAAAGTGAGGATTCAAGGTGGGGAAGGAGGCCAAAGATTTTACTGTGAAAGCTGTTCCATTAAACACAGGTTTGAATTTCGTTTATATAGATAGGAACAATGAGTCACAGGCATTAAGAAGGTAATTATTTCTTGACTAGGGTTGCTTCTGGTTCTACATTTTTTCCTGACCTGAAGGTAGGCTGAAGCTAGAGGAAAGCAACACAGAATTTAGTTTCTTCCTTTCTAAGGAATGCGCTGCAGAAGCACAAAGACTGGGTACCCTTTGTTACATTTTTGTTGTTATGTGGCTCCTTGGTGTCAGCAGGCGTGAAAAGACTGGCTTTAACTGCAGGTGGTAGAATCCCTACGTAAGCAACAGGACAGAACACATATACAGATGTACGCTTCAAGTTTGTGAAGATAACTTTGCTCTCTTGCCTGCTAGACTTGGGGGTGGGGGGAGCCAGAAAAATTTGAAATATATTCACATAATCAACTAATTAGTCATAATCCCATTTCTGTTCATGGAAAATGAGAATGGAAGTTTCTGCTGTTGGCGTGGGTGTGCTAAATAAGAGTCTTTTCATGGAAGGAGAAAAGGGGGAAGTATTCTTGTTGTGCCATCGCAGTGTCCAGAAGGGCTGTCTGAACTGTTTCTGGATGGGCTAGGATGAAGGCTAAACCAGGGGCTGCGTCACAAATGCAGTAGTAATAAGGAGCCTTAATAACCACATCTGGCCTGGGAGTTCCCTGTAAGAAGTCACCATGTGTCCAGAGAGGAGCCTCCTGGGGCCAGTGGGTTTCCCAGGCCTCTGGAATTGAAACTCAAGCTTCACCTGTGGCCACTTAATCCAGTGGCACCTAGTGAGCCATGGGCACAGGTTGTATCCTCACACAGACATGGGCCATAGCCACTTGCCCAAGCTTTAGGCCACCAAAAGTTTGCTGGAGACAGCAGGAGCTCTCATCCTCTTCTTCCAGGAAGCAGGCAACAAGCAGGGGACACAGGCCATTCATGCCTTGAAAAGGACAGCCTTTCTGTCGAGGAGGGAGTGTAATAATGAAACTATCAACAGTTAACACGCATTGCACACTTACTATGTGTTACACCCCATGTGAAGACCTTTATACTAGCCGATTCACCAAATTTCTAGAACAGGCCCCTCACATATGTTTTGGAGCATAGTTCTGCTCTCTTAGCACACAGCCGGCACTCAGCAAACAGTTATTAAATGATTAATACTCTCCATGGAAGGTATTACTCTTAGCCCTGCTTAACAGCTAAGGAAATGGACAGTGCAATGACTTGCCTGTGATCATTGATAAGAGCCAGCATTCAAAGGTAGGCTTGTCCAGCTCCATAGCCTACCCTTTTTGCAGCTACATTATGCCACCTCCTCAGAAGTCTGATTGTTCTTTGTGGACAAAGGAATGTCTGCTGAGAAGCTATGGGTCAGATAATGAAGAACGTTGTAAAAGACACGATGTTATAACATCCTACCTCTGCCCTCCAACTCCCAAATTCTGTTCCCACACAGGGTCTCTTAATAGAAAAGAAACTGAGGCTTGAAGAGGTTGTCTGACTAGCTCCAGGTCACACAGCTGGTCAGGATCCTCACAAGTTTGAGGGTCTAATCCCCACAAGAGGTAGAACCTGACAGGGGAGGAAAAGTCTCATCAACGGGCCAAGGCACAATAGGAAATAGCGAATAAAGAGCCCTATTTTGTTAAGCAACCTGATTTTTTCTCAAGTAGAAACATAAAATATTTTATTCATCTAAATTGAACACTTGAAATGTTCCTTGTTACAAACACAGCAAATTATATCAATACAGGTTGGTTATCTATTCTAACCCATAAGGAGATGTTCAGAATAGGAATGGAAACAAGAGAGGAGCAGAAAGAAGAGATACATACGATGGGAAAGTGGAGATAAGGGGAAGAAAAGAGCAACACTGGGCAGGCCCTGTATTTCACAAAACATTGCTGCCAAAGATGGATAGAGTCTTGTATTTTGGTATCAGCAAGGTCATTCATTATCTCTTTTCTTGTGCTATGGACCTCAGGGGCCCAGGAACAGCCCATGAGTGAGTGATCTCCCCTTAAGCCCAGTGTTGTGGAAAACTGGAGAGGAGAGTAAGACAAAGGAAGACTCTTTGGAGGCCCATGTGGCCTGAGGGAAGCACAGAGACTTAGGAGCTCAGGTACACCCACTGTTCACAGACCGGGCCAGAGCCCACTGGATAAGGCAGGGGCAGTCTGCTCTTTTGAGTTGGTGTAAAACACATGAGCAGAGGGTTCTGCGCTTATTCGCTACTCACTTGGAGGGTAGCTCTTGCAGCCCTTTAAGAAAATGAGGTGGTGGAAAGTGCCCAATAACCCCCAGCAAGTCTCCTGTGTTTGAAGGATGTAATTTCACTTTTACTGTAAGAGGAATTTCTTCTGTGCTTGTGACTCCAGAAGCAAAATGCCAATGGCTCAAGGACCTTATTTCCTGTTGAAACGACTTCTGTTTGCTTCTTCAGAGTTGGAGGAAGAGGGAGACACTCTATGATAGGTATACTTATAGTAGTTCTTTGACAGGAATGAACTCCTGATCTGAATCTTTTTTTAAAAGTTTATATAAATGTAGAGAAAGAACAGGTGGAGAATTGAAGTTAAGTCTCCAGCAACCCTATGCATTTTTTTAAAAGGGAAAAATAACTTGGGTTCCTAAAGAGATCGGAGGGTTTTCTGAAGTGATGGGCACTGTGCTGTTTTGCAAGCATTATCTCATTTACTCCTCACTTCTGGAGATGTGCCTCCCTCACCTTTCCAGTGGACAACAGAGCAGCGCCCAGTGGGGAAGGAGGCAGTCACCTCCCAACCCCATGCAGACACTTCTCCCAGCCACCACCGCTAGGCTGTTCTTCATTTTCCCAGGCCATTCTGACTGGGGCTTCATGTGCATTAAAGTTGAAAGAAATCCAAAAGGTGTATCTGCTCTCCTGGCTCTTGCTGCCACTTTTCCTCCTTATGGTAGTTACCCCTCATGGGGAGAGCAGAGAACAACACGTGTATCATTAATTTCTTCAGAATGATGTGGGTTGAGGGGATGAGTGTGAGGATGCTTGAGTGCTGCATCCCAGGATCCTCTGCTTCTACAGTTGGAAGTCAGCACAGGAGAGGGAACCAGGGCCTCCTTTATGCTCTTGGCCCCCTGGGCCTTTCTCTCTTTCCCCACTAATTGCCATCCAGCCTATAATCTAGCTGCAGGGCCTTATTCATCCCTCTCTCTCTCTCTCTCTCTCTCTCTCTCTCTCACTCTCTCTTTGGGTGTCCTATCTAATCCTAAACCCTGGGGCACTCCATTTTTCTCCCTCTTACTATCTGGTGTCCCTGATCCTAAAGCCACCTTCCTATGGCCTGCCACTATTGTTCCAGAAATTTCTTTTCTAGGCCTGGGCCAAAAAAGTGTGAGAGTAGACTTGACCCTAGGTGAAAGGGATGTACCAGTCCCACTACCCCAAGCCCTTTACTCCAGGCCAGAGTCCTCAGGCTCTTCCTGGTTACCTAGGGCACAGGGGTATCATTTGCTCTCTCTGCCCCCGTCCTCAGCTCACCTGTACTAACTTTCAGTGTCTTAAGTGCTCGAGCTGTCAACAAACTTGTTTGTCTTGCCGATGCCAGTGGGCCATGTTAAGGTGAGCTGCTTCTACCAGGCCTTTCCTGATTACTCCAGCCTGTACTGAGAGTGCGTCTTCTAATTCTTTTTGCCGCTGTAAATGGAGCCACCCACAGAAGCACCCTCTGGGACCACTAGTGACTAGTGAGTAGACTGCCTCTTGCCCCCACCCTCCCACCTGCTGTTCCCCTCATGCTCATTTTCCTTTGTTCTGGGACCTCATGTCTATCCAGATCTCAGCTTCCTGGCCTTGCCTTTTGGCTTCCTGCCCAACTCAGTGTTGCAGTGTATTTTGGACACACTTCTCTGGCTTCATCTTCATTCCCCCCACCTCATTCTAGCCCTCTGATCTTCTGGACCCCACAAGCAAGGAATACACCTCTAGCTTAATGTTCTAAAACTAGCACCCCCCCCCCCCGATACCCTACGTGACATCAACACCTTAGGGTTTATGTTGTGCCTTTGTCTTAAAATGATTCCTTGTTCTATAATACCATAAGAGAGTATATAAGTTTAGTCTTGCCCCCTCAATTTTGCACAGGTGGGAACTGAGGGACAGCCAAGAGCTATGATTTGGACAAGGCCATAAGGCTAATTTGTTGGAAGGACAGAGCTCACACCCAGGCCTTGTGATTCCTTGTCAGGCACTGTTCTAACATTTTTCGTGTGTATTGTTTTCATTTGCATCAGGGAGTGGGCTGATTTCATGTAACACTTAAAAATCTGGACTCAAATTGCCTTCGTTGGAATCCTGCCTTTACCAGGCCATGTGTGACCCAGGCCGCTACTTGGCCTTTCAGCTTCCTTATTGCTTCAAAATGTGGGAAACGTGCAAAACAAGGAGGAGATACAGCCCCCAGCTGAGGATTGCTCTGAGGATTTGAAATGAGATGATGTATGCAAAAGCCCTTTACATGGTGTCTGCACATACGAAATGCCCAGTAAATATTAATGACTTAATTTTGTCATGGGCTCTGTGGCACCTACCATAGGTCGAGCAGGAAGGTCTGCCCGATTAGTGGCTACAGGGAGGAGAGGGGGAGCAAACCAAAGGGTCAGAAGGCAGTGATGGGTAGAATTGGACTTTTACTGGTATTTTGGACTTTTACTGGTAGTGTATGTACATGTTGATTCTCAGTGGTGCACCCGGAATTTATATAATGTTATAATGCCATGTTACTTCAATAAAAAAAAAAAAACATTCTTGGGTGCTAAAGAGAGACCACTGAAATAACATAGAGACTATAGAAATAACATTCTGACTTTGTTTTCTGATTCAAGAAAACACTGATTCATTTTTTAAAGATTTATTTATGTATGCATACAGAACTGGGGTACAGGCCAGAGTTGCAGGGGTGGTGAGAGGATTCACCAGAGACAGAGTGGGGAGCAGAACAGGCAGATCGACGAAGTACACTGCTGAGGGGAGCAGCAGGTGAGACGAGAGGTCTGCTGTACCATGTGGGTCAGTTCCCTGGTGGGGATCGAACTTGCACTGAAGCAGCTGTCGTGGCTGCAGCTAGCCTCGCAGTGTTGCGCTTTAACCTGTTGTGCCACCAGGGAGGGCCCTCAAGGGGACTGATTCTAATGATGGATATTTTAGACCTTGTAGAAAGAGAAGGCATCATAGTAGCTGGAGTTAAGGGAGAGATTTGGGGACCAGAGAACCCTTGACTAACTCCCCACAACCACAGGGCTCTCAGAGGGAATAAAGGTGCGGAAACCTGAGGTCTTAAGACAGAGGCGCATACCTTCAGAGAGGCGCATACCTTCAGAGCAACAGCCCCCCACATTCCTGGAGGCATTCTTAGCTCATCAGCATGCTCTTTTCCTACCCTGTCCAGACATAGTTCACTCCAAGACCTCCACTTCACCCCACACCAAGGGCTGTTTATCACAACCTCCGGGTGATGCAGAGGCTACTGCTCCCGTTTCCCCTGTGGTGGGCGGGCAGATGAAACCAACAAGTTACAAGTTGCATTCACAAAAGCCACCAACGGGTCAGCTTGGACAGGGTACATCCGTAGGTCCAGAGCTCTTCCTCCGTTATCTTCCCTACCTCCTTCATAGGGAATGACTACCGGTCACTCCTTCCTCTTCTAGAAGCCTCTGTGTCACAGGTTACAGATTCCAATAAGCCACGTAGAATTGTAGAATTCACACCATGTGGCGCCCCCCTCCCTCTACTCTTCTGCCCTTTCCCTGACCTTGGGGATTATTGACCCCCCACGCCAACTGATGTCTTATTGACTGCTGGGGGTGGTAATAACAATCCGCAGAACAAACACATTGTAAAGCAGAACGCTTCAGACACACTTGTTTGGACCGAATTAGAAAGTTGGTGGTGCTTGTGTCCAATGCGCTTGGCAGCCTCTTAACGCTCTGAAATCTACCTTCAAGGCCTCTTCATTTTAATCTTGGCTCTTTCTTGAGGCCCCTAGTGTCCTTGTGTTTCCGGCTCCTCTTGTTGGTACCTTCCTTCTGCCTGGTCACCCAAGGGACCCATGCTGCAGACCGATCTCTTCTGACATTCTCATCAGTGCCCAGTGAGCTGCTGCCGGTTATTAAAATGACCAGTGAGTGTTTGTAGGTTGCTGATGGCCTGGTGAATTATTGCAACTTTAGTTCCTGTAATAGGCTAAATATGTAAGGTTCTTGGAGGCAGGCAGGTAAGCTTTTGATTTTTACCAGATTTTGTCAAGTAGGAGGGGGCAGCATACAGTGGTGAGATCCTGGCTCTGGGATCTCCCAGAACTGGGTGTGAGCTCTCGCTGTTGCTTGCTGCTTGCACAGGCTGCCTGATTTCAGTGACATTCCATTTCCTCATCTGGGAAAAGGGCCACAAAATAATAAAACAGCAATGCCCACTTCACAGTGCTCTTGGGAGGGTTTGATGAAATCATGTATGACAAATCACTTTCAGTGTCTGTCTGGCACAGAGTAAGGACTCAGCACTTTCATTTATTGCATTATTTGTATAATGATAACTGCTCCGGATTCTATGAGAAGAGCCTTTAATAACAGGATATGTGGAAGGACCAGGCAAAAAAGGACTCTCCATCAGCTCGGCTTTGAAGCCTTTAGAAAGATGGCAGAAAGAATGGGCCCTCCCTGGAAGTGCAACGGGTTAAAGCACAATACTATGTAGCTATCCGCCGCCACTGCAACACAAGTTGGATCCCCGGCCAGAGAGGTGACCCACATAGCAAGGCAGACCTCTCCTGACCTGCCCGCTGCTCCCCTCAGCAGTATTTTTCAGTACACCTGCCTGTTCTGCTCCCCACTCTGGTGAATCCTCTCACCCCTGCACCTCAGACCTGTACCCCAGTTCTGTATGCATAAATAAATCTTTTTTAAAAAGAATCTTTAGGCCAAGTTCCTTGCATTTCCTTGCCTGCCTCCCATCCCCACACCCCCAGTATGTAAGGGGTGCCATGTGTGGGGTCTTACTGTGTCTTTCTGAGCTTGTACTGTTTTACTCCGGGGGTGAGGTGCAGGGAAGAAGGGCAGGCAGAACTGGAGGTGAAGCTAAAGACCTTTTACGTGGGAGCACTGGAGGAGGAAAAGGCACAAAGAAGAAAACTCACATCCAAGGACTCAAATTTGAGAATGAAGAAGAGGTCAGGAAGTTACCTCCAGGGTGGCTGGTGCAGCTGCAGCTCCCGGGTGAGGAGTGGATCTTACCCCGCGGCTCTCTCCTAGTGTGGGACGGAGCCCCACAGAACTACTGAGCAGTCTTCTAACCAAGACAGCCTATTCTGTTGAGGAAGTTCCAGTCTGCAGTGCAGGGACATGATCCCCAGAGGCTGAGCAGGGTACCACGAGATACTCCTGAAATGGGCTACCCTGAGGTAGGAGGCCTTCTGGAAGAAGAAATGCCCACGTGACACGCACTGTGGGGCAGGTGAGTGAGGCAGCAGCCCCCTATGGTGTGTTTGGGCATCTGCTACATGGTTCACGGGGTCAGATGCCCACAGGTATGGGTATGGAATGTAGGCCGACAGCCCTCCATTCCTGCTGTGTCTTCCCATGACACACCCTCCCATGGTGGGTTGGCTTTGCAGTAGTTGTTGAAGATGTCACTTCAAACAATGTGCCACCAGAGCCACCACAGTTTCTGCTTTGGGCCACGGTGCACCCAGGGTGCTGGCAACTTGGACACACCCATCAAGATGATTCTTGTCTATCCAGGAGACCACGGGGGGTGCTCAAATCTGCTCCTGTTTGCAGTGGGCAGGCTGGGGTGGGGGGGCAGCTGTTTCCCCATGTTCACAGTTCTATGTTATAGCTTGCCCAGCTCCAAACTTGCCCCATTTTGGATTTCTTCCTCGGTTAGAACCGGGGCCTGTAGGGATTGTATTCATGTTCTGTTGCTATGTAAAAAAAATGACAAAATTGCAGTGTCTTAGAACCACACCAGGTTGCTATCTCTCAGCGTCTTTGATTCCAGCTGGGTTCATTCTCTGCTAAGTGTCTCAAGGCCATCGTCGGTGAGTGAGCCATGGCTGTGGGCTTGTCTGAGGTTTCAGGTTTTCTCCCAACTGACTGGCAGTTGGCAGAATTCAGTTCCCTGATGTTGTAGGTCTGAGGGTCTCTGCTTTTTGATAGCTGTCCACCCAGCTACTGTTTTCAGCTACAGGAGTTGCCTGCTGTTCCCTGCCACATGGCCCTCACAATGTGGTTGTTTGTTCCTTCAAGGTCAGTGGGGGAGGGTATTTGCTGTACATTTGACTCTCACTTTGGTGACCTCTATATTCTCTTTCAAAAGCACTCACCTGATTAAGCCAGCCCACCTCTACTCAAGGGGAGATAGGGAATGCGCATGGGGGAGAAGAAAGGAGGGGGTACAACCTTGGGGACGACTCAGAATCTGCCTACCACACACTATGAAAAACAGTATTTTATACTTTTAGATTTTTTTGTGAAATGAGGCCAGCTGCCTTCCATGAGCAGTTCCTACTCTGGGAAAGCAACAAAGCCCTCAAGCAAAGTCTCTTGAAACTTAGATGCTGAACCAGACTGTGGTTAAAAAATTTCAACAAGGGCCTCCATGGTGGGTGGTATAGGGGTTAAAGTCTCAGCTCTATTAAGCTATCACCAACCACTGCAGCCTGAGTTCGATTCCCATCCAGGGAGGTGACCCACATGGCACAGCAGACCTCTCCTGTCTCTCCCGCTGCTCCCCTCAGCAGGGTATTACAGAAGATCTGTCGGTTCTGCTTTCCACTCTGTCTCTGGTGAATCTCTCGTCTCCACCCCCCTGTACCTCTGACTTACACCCCAGCTCTTCTATGCATAAGTAAATAAAAATTAATCTTTAAAATAAAAAAAAAGATACCAAAGTGTGGAATTGCTGGGTCATACAGTATTTCCACTTAAAAAAATGAATTTCAGTAAACTTGGAAAACATGATTTTCTATAACCTGCCACCCCACCTCCACCCCCAGGCCTCATTCAGCCCTCAAGTCAGACAGGCAGAGAAGGAAAAAGTGGCTCTGAGGCCTTCAACATCAAGTTGGTGAAGAGCAAGTAAGCATTTAAATAATAATTGATAATGAGACTCTATACGTCTGCTGGGCCAGCCTCCTGATGACCACTGTTACATGACCTTATGCTACTTGGATGTGAAACTTTATACTGAAGATTGTCCCCATAGGGGATATTGCTACTGATTCTTACTTGCCACGGTAAACACCCCCTGCAGAACCCCTGCGTTGATACATTGATAAAAACAGTGATCCCCGGTGTGTGCCTGGTATCACACAGGCAAGGCACTGGTGAAATCCAGGTAAACAAAAGATGGTCTCTGTTCCCAGTCTTAGCTGCCATGACAGAGGCATGTTCAAAAGGCCAAGGGTGGGCTGTGGGTGGAACTTTTGAAGTGGACTTTGAAGGATTTCAAGGACATGGGGGTTAGGGAGGTGGTGTTCCCAGTCAAGCAGACAGCTCTGTGAAGAGTCCAGAGAATATGAAAGAACACTGTGTTTAGGGAGTGACTGGTGATTCTGAGAGACCATGACTGAGGGTGTGAGTGGGAGTGAAATGCTGGTAGAATGGAGGGGGTGGCAGGGAACGCCAGATTTTAGAGGACCTTGAACTTGGTTTTCACCCTACAGGCAGCAGGAGGAAAGTTGAGTTAGTTAAGTAGGACAGGCATATTGGCATATTAGAGAGAGCGTTATGACTACTTTCAAAATACCAGTGAGGTGACAGTTGTTCTTACTAAATATCATGAATAAAAGTGAAGACCAGAGGAGGCAGTCCCCAGGCCACTATCAGAGACCCCCTGGTATAATTAAAGAACAAATTCACCATAAACTTATATTAGCCATAGGTGATACGTGAAAGAAACACAGTGATTCCTCTATGAGGAAAAGCTTAGGGAGCCAAGTTCTATTTAATCAGCTCAGTCGGAGGGCTAAGAGAAAGAAGTTTTGCCAGTAGTGGTGGTGGTGGTGGTTGTAAGGTAGGAAGGTGTCTGTTCCTAAAAGCCCCTCCACAGGGGCTGAACCCAGCCAAATGAGACTCCACACCCAGGGTTCATCATTGCTGGGAAACCTGGGGATGCAAGAAGAAAGGCCTCAGTTCTACAAAGCAGAATAACTAGGGGTGTGGGGCCAAACTTGTTGGGAGGAAAAGCACATACTGCCAAGTCGGGGAGCAAGGAGGTTCCTCAAGTCTTCTCTGCCTCATAACATGCCTCCAGCTCTAAGACGTGTCTAGGCCCCACCTTAGCCTCTCTGTTATCCACACAGTACCCACATCAGTCATAGCAACCCCTGCCTACAACCCCTAGTGAATTGCCATCATGCTCAGCAAAATCCCAGATCCTTACCTTGGGCCTTACGGGATCTGGTCCCATTACTTTTATAATAATTATGTGTTGAAATACTATTTTGTTCCTACTGAGTTTAATAAGAGTGCTAAAACTTCTTTCCTTTTGCTCTTTCAAATGTGACAACTTGGACATTTAAAGTGAAGTGTGTAGCTTGCAAGAGTGACCCACGTGGACATTTTTCATTCGTGGTATTGTTCTAGAAAACTTGTAGATAAGGAGGAGCCCCAAGGACAGAGCCCTTGGGTGCTACAACATTGCAAATTCAGGCACAGGAGACAGTGCAAGCAAAGGAGACTGACAAGGGATTGGCTGAAGAGGGAGGAGAAAACAAGGGGTGGGGGTGAGGTGATTTGAAAAGGCAGGCGACACAGTTATTCAAAATTCAGGTAGTGATCAACTGTGGCGGATGCTGTTGGCAGGTCAAATAACCAGCGGTTGCATTTAACAAGACCAGTTCTGAGGGAATAATCTGAAGTAGTTGGTCTGGAAGCCTGGCTGGCGAGGGAATACATGGAGACCTAAGGACAGTAAGTATACACCTAATGTTTGAACTTTGCTTTGAAGAGACGCAGAGGAAGATGATGGTGACTGGAAGTGAATTTCCAGTCAAGGAGAGGTTGGCGTATTTTGCTGCAGTTGTGGGTTTGTCTAGAGCAGGAGGCAGTTGGGCCAATGGTGGTGTCATCCTCGGCCCTGAGGATTCCTTTGGGGAAGTGAGACCAGTCTGCCCTAAGGAACTGGAGCAGGTCTAAACGGCATTAGTTAAACTGAATGATCTGTTAGTACTCTGAGGAAACAGATGCCAACATCTACCCTCTTTCTTTATTCTCATTTGAGTCTTTTGTATGTTTTTCTCTTCGGTGGTGTTTTTCATTTCTTCTACCCCTGGCAGTGGTGGGTCAAGGGCAGTGCTTGCTTACTGTGATCTGGTAGTTTGGAAAACAAGGTCTTTTTCTCTGAATCTCAGGGAGCATTTATTTTCCCGGTGTGTGCAAAGCCATCCTTTGTTGCAGCGTAGGGGTGCTGCCGTGATTATTAAGAAGGTCCAGGAACTCCCCGTGATGTGAATTGCACCAGGCTCAATGAATTTTACTGTTCTCCCTCTGAATTTTTGAGAAGTTGCTGAATCTCCCCACTCCCTTGCTCCCTCCACAGCCCCGGATGGATGGGGATGGATGAGCACTGTTTGGATCTGGGACTCTCATCTTCAGGCAGAATTGTGGTATTGGCTCGTTGAGTTTGAGTGATGAACTTTGTGTCAACACCTGGCAACCGAGCCCAGAAGAGTACACCTGATGGGTTTCTGCCTCACTGTAGTGAGGAAGCATACAGGCTCTGCAGAGCCAGGGGCCTTCTTGGCGGGAGGGTCTAAAGCAATCTTGAAACCAGGGCCCTGTCAGCTCATTTGTCCTCTGGAAAATTGCACATTCCAAGTCCTTGTCACTCTGGCTGGGTGAACTCTCAAGTTATCTTTAACCTCACAGTCTGTAGTCACCTCTCTCTGCCTTCCCATCTGCATTAGGGGCTTCCAGCCGGACAGCAGGCCAGGATGGGCCTGGAGTCCATCCATAAAGCAGCAATGGCAGCTTGATGACATTGAGGAGTACAGCAGATGGGGGGCAGGGAGGATGGTTCCAGAATCTAGGTAATCCCATTTGAAGGTACTTCAGTCACATCAAGACTCCGAGGGCAATCTCTGTTGCACTCTACAATACCCCTGTTGTATGAGTATAGCCACCTTCCTCTGGCTTATAGTGCCCATGAGATGCCCCTCACCTGCCGCATGCAAATTCCTATTAAAATGTCAATACTGATTTATAACGGTTTGATAATCAACTGGCATATGCCCTTAGTCTTATCATCCCTAGCTTTTGCTGGAAGCTAGAATGAATGGAAAATTTATAGTTGGGTCTCAGCTGAACATCTGTGCTGATATAACAAAGCGCGAGGATGGATTAATTCTCCCATGACATAAGAATCCAGTCATGGGGGAGTGATTATTTTGATGGTCACTTACATTGTTTCCCTTTGGGGCTATTTAAAATGATGCTGTGATAAACATTTTTGCATGCTTATTTTTGTGTACAAGTGTAGAGTGTATCTTCAGGGTAAAGTTCAAGCAGAGATGCTACTGGATCAAAAGGTATGTGCGTTTAAAAATTTTTGAGACTGCAAAACAATTTCACTTCATAATGAGTATGTCTGTTTCCCATCCTATTAGTAATGGAACATCATCAAAATTAAGTTTTTTTTAACAATTGATATGTGAAACTGTTGATATTTAGACTTGAATTTCTTTAATTATAAGTGAGTCTGAACCTTTCTTGATGTGGTTATTAGCTTTTTATGTTTCTTTTCTACAAACAGCTTATACCATTTTAAATCAGGTTGATTGTCTTTTATTGGTTTATAGGTGCTCTTGACAAATTAAGAAAATAAACCCCTCTATATTATGGCAGATATTATTTCCTAATTTCTTACTCTTCTGTTGACACTTAGGTATTTGGCCATGAGTTTTCAATTTTTAAGTAGTCAAATATCTCAGTCTTTCCCTTCATGGCTCTGGCTGCTTGTCAAGTCAGTGTTGGCTCTCTGGGCATATCATGAACAAACCATTAGGCCTCCAAATGTAATGGATCCCAACGTAAAGCAAATCACCAGATTTTTTTACACTGGTCTTTTTCTTCAGTAATAGCTTTATGGAGACATGATTCATGTATTATACAACACACCCATTTAAAGTGTATAGTTCAATGCTTTTCAATATGTTCAAAGATTTGCACAGCTATTGCCACAGTTAATTTTAGAACATTATCATGATGTCAAAAAAAAATGAACAACCCATACTTTCCATGTGTATTTTCCTATTCTGGACATTTCTCATAAAAGGACCCATTTTCTTGGCATATATTTTCTTGAATCGCTGTAAAAATCTCATTCAAGGATGAGGGGTAGGGTAAAATGATTGTGTTATGTTGTGGCTATCAAACAATCATCCTTTACTCTTTTATTTTCAACATCCTCTTTTATTTTAGTGATCCTGTTATGGCTGACCCACTACGTGGTGTTTCTGGCTTTGTGCATGTTCTAGAGACCAACGATGAGGGTAAGTAACCCAATAAATTCTTGATAACTATTACAGAACAGTATTTGGTCACTGCTTAACCTTTAGGAAGAGAAATCAAGTCAGAAGGGAACTGAGTTCATATTAAATTTCTCATAACATGAACTTCAACCCACATGCACTTTTCAGTCTTTTAACCTCTTTGATCTCCAAGTCTGATGGTCAAAGCCTTGTTTGAGGCGCTGCTGTCTTCCTGGGGTCTGGCTAGCAGGTTCTATTTACTAAGGCAGGAGAAGTATATCCATTTAACCAGGGGAAAAATCGGAGAAGATCATGCTCTGAGAAATTCAACTGAGGTTTTACTGTAGCTAGTAATCCAGCTTTAACTTAACAGATAATTTTGTAATTTGAGGAGTAAAGTAGGGATAGAAACAAAAGATGCTACCATAGGCCTCTGTGAAATAGGATTCAATTGACTTTTTTTTTTAAACTCACTTAGTGTATTTATTTAGTGTATCCATCATCTAAATTATGGTGCCACCCATGTGAGGTAGGTGACTAGGAACAGAATAATAAAAAGGGAGACAAAACAATGCTTAATAATGATAAGCTAAATAATGAACTTTATTGGCATCCCCCCTCCCCCCCAAAAAAAGGGAAGGAAAGAGACCTAAAAACATAAACTGAGACATTGAACTTAAAGACTAAGCTGAATTGACCAATTACTGGTTGTTTTCCCATCTTTGCTGAGTTTTCCCACTAGTGTATGGTGCTAAAGACTTGGCCTGTAAGGACACAGGGGACACTTTGAGTAGCTACCCGGAGACCTCATTTCAGCGATGAGGTTGGGGAGGGGGATGCTGGACGTGACACATAGATTCTTGGGGACAGAGCTTGGGTCTTCATCTCTGCCTCACCATTGTTTCGTATTAGGCCTCAGAGAGTGTGATTACACATTCAGGTAGACCTTGTGGATGAATTAATAAATGCTGAATGATTGGCCTCCTCACCAAGACAACCCTATTCATCCATCTACCTGTCCTGTCTTTTTGGGTAAACCTACAGAAAAAGGTGGCCATGAGGAACCTTGATAAAGAGTGGAGATAAGGAAAATTTAAATAATTTTTCCTCTGTTTCCATTTTTTTTTTGAAGCACCAAACATTTTGGTATGTTTTTAGAATTTATCATTGCTAGCTAGAGCGAGAATAAGGTGACTGGAGGTTGAAGGAGCGGAAGACTTTTAAACAGCAGTGTACAAGAACAAGGTCACCATTATGTGGTGAATTTTGAAAGCTCATTAAGTTCAACCCGGATGGGCTGCCTGTGCAGTGGAGGAACAAATACACAACCTAGAAGTGATGAATTGTTCATTGGGTTTAGCAGTGTTTTCTTCTGTGGGGGCAAACACCACCTTCCATGGGTGGTTTTCTGGCATGGAACATACTGCAGGCCTTCATTGGATGAGGATGTTGAAAGCTCGTGGCTGTGTGGGAATACACAGTCTTTGGGAAAGGGAAATCAATGTCCTCGGACAGGGAAATCAATGGTGTTTTTATAGGAAAAATCCAGCCAGCTGCCAGTTGGTCAGCTCACTGACCACCATTGCTGTCCCTTGTGGGGCTGTAAATTACCCAGGGTATAAGTGACCTAGCCAGACATTGCTGCTACAAATGGGAATTCTAACCTAACCTGCTATTGGCAGACCCTTGGCACTTTTAGCAGCTTTTGAAAACCAGCCTGACCAGGCTCAGCTTCTGGCAGTGTAAAGGCACTCACTCCTTTACGAAAGAAAGCTTGAAAGGCTAATTTACACACTTGAATATATGGGAAGTGTTGGGATTCATTTAGGGTTTCAAAGTATTACCATAGCATGACAGTTGCCAGATTTGCATCTCATTCCCAGGGCTTGTCTGCTGTGGCTGGGAGGTGGGGAGATCTCCTAAGTCAAAGCAGGCTAAAGATTTGGACTCTTGGAGCTAATATTGGATGCATGGTGAGGCACAGTTTAATACAGCTATGTCCAGCTTCCAAGTCACTACCCAAGGCTAGAGCAGTGACCCAGCTATGGGTGGCAGTTACCATGTCTAGGTGCCTCCCCAAGGTCCCACCAGTGGAGCTATTCCACCACCACACTCAGTGACCTGCTTCCTCCCTGCCCCCCCCACCGGCCCCTACTCTGGAAGAAATACAAACATTCTTTTCCTTGCAGTAGCCATGGAGGGAAAAGAAAATTCATGGATTAAGGTATTTTGCAACCTCATGGGAAAATATGTTATTATATTCCATAAATGGCAAATTAGAGCAAAACTGGAGTATAGGAACACACACACTATATATATACATAGCACATATATGTAGCACTTGTCACAGGTCTAAAGTCACTAGTCATGTTGGTCATTTAGCGTCAATGTATACTTCTGTTTGCATCTACAATGGTGATGTTTGCTGTATTCAGTTTTATAGCCTGAAAAGTTTATTGGTTAGAGGTGTTTTTAGCCTGTTACTCTGTTTCGAGATTGTGTCACAAATGGGCTACCAGTGGCTCTGGCGGATTCTCCCCTCTCTCTGCGCTGCTTCTCTGGTTTATGAGAAGCAGCTTTGCCCTCCTCCCTTTCATGCTGGTGATTGGAGGCCAGAGGGGCAATGATCACTGTTTCCAGACACTCTGCACCTAAGTTTATTATTCCCTTTTCAGAAGGTCAGAAGGAGCCAGCCACTCCCAGAACCTTAGTCCTGTTTGAAAGGTGAGAATGCCCACAAATGCCAAAATGCAGTGTGGTCGCCCTGTCTAGGAAAGAACATGTCCCAAGTCACCCTTTCTGGGCAGCACTTCTTCAGTGATGGGTGGGACTGGCTCACACTGGCTAGGGAAACTGGACACATCTCTTCCCAAATACCAATAGCTTGAAATTGACCCTGGTGGTAGTATGGGCTAATACAAACCAGGGCATCTCCCCCAGACTACACAGTTGGTAAACATTTTTCCACCAAAAAGAATTGATTTTAGTAATTAGTATTCTAGTCAGGATCTTTAACATCTCACTATTTCATAGAACTTAGAAATCATTTGGGAATGGGAGATGGAAAGAGAAAGCCAGAGAATAAAATAAAGATGAGAAATAGTTTTCCTTTCTAGATATTCTAGATATCTAGAGAGAGATGGACAGAGAGCTGATAGATCAGTTCCATAGGTCAGAAAGCCAGAGATCAAAGTAAAGCCAGCCTGCTCTGTGCCGCGTGCTTCCCAGCAGTCTCACGTGGAATTTTCACTGTGGTTCTAGATCAAGCTTCTTTTTTTAAAATTTATTTATTTATTCGTACAGAACTGGGGTACAGGCCAAAGATGCAGAGGGTGCGAGGCTTCACCAGGGACAGAGTGGGGAACAGAACAGACAGATCGACGAAGTACACTGCTGAGGGGAGCAGCGGGCGGGTCAGGAGAGGTCTGCCGCGCCATGTGGATCTCCTCCGGGGCAGGCGGGAATCGAACTCATGCGGAAGTGGCTTAAGCTTCCTTGTGCTGTGCTTTAACCCGCTGCGCCACCAGGGAGGGCCCAATCAAGCTTCTTTTTAAGTAATTTAATTTACTATCATAGGAATTAGTTTAATTTTACTGAAAAGTAAGGACGGGAACCTAGAAAGCTATGTTTCCTGTTGGAAATTCATGTTTTTACTTCTATCTTTAAGTAGAATTGCCAAATTTATCCCAACTATGAGACACGAGAAAGTGCCCAAGGCGCACACACTGCAGTTACTTAGGCGCTAATTAGCAAGCAAGTCGTCCTACAGTTTTCTTTTGTACCGCCCAACCCCATGCCGGCATCTGTGTCTTTAGTCGTGTACATTTTAGATCTAGTTCACCCTTGATTATAGCGACTGGGCTACTTCCCTTTCCCTGCAGAGAGATAGATTAGAGACAATTGATAGATTACTTTTATAGGTAGAATTGAATCTGTTTTTATAAATAAGTAGTAAGTAGTACCTTATTACTAGCTCACATTTATTAGCACCTACACGCCAGACTCTCTGCTAAATTCTTTACCTACATTATTGGTAATTTCATTCTGCCCCAGTAAGGGGACAACTTTTGCTCAGTGACCTCAAATTAAGGGAAATGACAAGCTCTGTTGGTATTCAATGGGCTCCATTGTCCCTTGACTGTTACTGCTTATCTTGTACTGTGTTGGTTTCTAACGAGATTAAAAAACAAGGTCCTTAAAGGGGCAGGGACAGTAGTTAAGACATAGAACTCTATCTTATTCCTTGCTCCTTAATACCAAGGGCATAGTGTTTGATCTTAATAAATAGTTGCTGAATAACCAAATGAATGAACAGACAAATGAATGAATGAGCAAACAGACCAGAGAGCACTTAGATGCCAACTGGCAGTCAAGTTTTAGGTGTGCAAAGGAAACATGAAAGTGTCCTTAAGGCCTTGAAGTTTAGAAATCTTTCTAACCAGCAGACCCAGGAGTGATCAGTCTGAACATTCCAGAGCTAGCATTCTCCAAAGTGTGTTTGTCAGACATCTACTCACATGCATTTGGGAGACAATATTGTCCAGTTCGTTCATTACACACAAGTGTAAGTTTCCAAAAAATCTTGTTAGGGAAAGCAGATCCCTAAGCTTTGTCTAAAATAGTGTTTTCCAGATTGAGTGAACTGCAGATCCCCTTTTTTATGTACTTGACTTAATAAATAGCCTATGAGTGTCTCTCTGAACACACTTTGGAAGTTGCTGATTAATGTGATCCCCTCATTTTCCTGCTGAGTTTGAGAAAGACTGAGTATTTTACCCAAGGTCCCAGAGCTAATTGATAATAGATTCAAGCCATGGATTCCAGGATTTTCTGACTCTTAGGTGGTGCTTTCCATGACACTACTAAACCTTTCTAATGGCAGCTCCACTGGCAACAGCCTTGGCTGGCCCTTCACTGATGGTGCACCATTGCTGAGCTGGCAGGAGGCCGTCCAGAGACCTGACTGGTGGGAATTCGAATGAGACACCCAAGTTGGTAAATTACTGCATGTGAAACAGTAAGAGCTGATTCCCTCTGAAGAATGCAAGCACACACTCCCCCCCCCCACCTCCCCTCATCTACTGGACCCTCATAAAGATATATGCACCCAAACGAGAGCATTTGCCCAAATCACAGTATTTGAATAGAACTGGGGTGTAGGTCAGAGGTGGGGAAGGGTGAGCGGATTCACCAGAGACAGAGTGGGGAGCAGGACAGGCAGATCCACTCAAATACACTGCTGAGGGAGGCAGGGGGTGAGACAGGAGATGTTTTCTTTGCCATATGTGGGATAGCTCCCTGGCTGGGGATCAAATTCAGGCCATAGTGGTGATGGCACTGAAACTTCACCCATAGGTCACCAGGGAGGACCCCCCCCCCCAGATAAGAGCATTTAAAGAACACATCCTCACTGCTGCACTGGTAGTTATTATTATAGACAGCGAATTTCAGTTGTCTGCACAGGTGGAGGACAGCAGCTCTGTAGGTCATCTCAACCGATTGGCAGCCAGTTGAAGACCAATACAACACACACAGTACAGATATACATACACACACCCCTTGCGGGACCTTTTGGTATCTGATTTTGTCATACCCTTTGCACAGTCTTCTTTGCCTGGCAGCCCTTCTTTCTCATTTCCAGCCCTATCTTGTTTACAAGTGTCTTCCTCAAGGAAGTCTTCCCTGTCTATGCCAGTCAACTGGTCTGCATCCTTGCAGCACACTCTGGGCTGTACCAACTCCCACATGGATTTCCAAGGACCCTGCAGTGGTTTTAACATGTGGCATCTTTGTCCCCCACTCAACATTGACTTGATGACTCCAGTCATTGGTGTAGAATCAGGAGGGCACCGGGTGCTCGTGTTGACCCAGTATTGCTGCCCATGAATGAAATTCTTCAGGTCAGAAAGAGGTGTGTGTTGGGCTCTCCCTGATGGTGCAATGGGTTAAAGCACTGAATTATGAAGCTCTCTAAAGCTACTGCAGCATGAGTTCGATTCCAGGCCAGGAAGCTGACCCAAATGACTCAGTAGGCCTCTCCTGACCTGCCCACTGCTCCCCTCAGCAGTGTATATCAGTGAATCTGCCTGTTCTGCTCCCCACTCTGTCTCTCGTGAATCCTCTCACCCACCACACCTCTGGCCTGTACCCCAGTTCTATAAGCATAAATAAATCTTTAAAAAAAATTAAAAAAGAAAGAGGTGTGTGCAGCAGCTTGGGGCATGGGCTTCTGCTTTCACCAGAAACTCAGGCCACTTTGTGACTGAGCTGTGAAGAGGACAAACCAAGTGAAAGGTGCTGTGGGTAACGGGGGTGAGGGCCGATACCTGCACCTGAATTCTCAGTCCTCGTTCGTCACAAGCACCCTGCTTCCTCTTCTGTCCTCCCTTCCACCATCACACTCGGCCCCACTTTCATTTTTAACTTCCAGGAAAGAAGAAATTCAAATTTAAAGCCTTGAGGAACTTTTTTGGCAAGAAGAAGAAAAAGGCTGAAGCTATCCAGGGAGGGAGCGTGCTGAAACCCAAATTGCCCAACAGCAATATTAACATCACTCCTCTGAAACCACTTCCGGAGGGTCACCAGATTGAGCCTCAGTAAGCTCAGGTTGGGTGGAAGGGGATGGGAGTGGGGCAAGGGACACACAACTGGATCCAGGTTACCCTTTGGCAGCCAAACCCTAGTGGACCTGTGGTCCCAGGGCCTCTCGGCCTCCCTTCCTGGGGCTGTACGCTTGTTTGGGCTGGGCATGACAAATGCACACTCCATTCCCCACAAGCACTGGGTGACAGGGTGCAGTGAGATCAGGGGCCCTCACCATCATAGCTCCAATAACTTGAGATCTGGGGCCTGCCACTGCTGACAGCTGGGTCCTCTGTTGCACAAGGGAAGGACAGCCTGTGTCATTGCTGGCCTCCAGAACTCAGAACGCACAATTAAAGACTCAGCTAGAGAAACCACCTAGCCGGGTTGGGCCATAGGCATGAAAGCTGATTAAGCTGATTGGCGCCAGCAGGTCATAGAGAAGCAATGAATGAAAGTTGGTATGTGTGGTTAATGAACAAATGCCCTCTTGCAAATCAGTCAACATAGATGAAAGGTTTATCTCTGGATCCTCAGTTCTCTTCCATGGTTCTGTGTATGTCTAGCCTTCTGCCAATACTGCACTGTCTTGATGACTAACTTTGTAGTAAGTTTCAGTATCAGCAAATATGATAGCTTATAGATATAAGTCCTGTGACTTCTTTTTAAGATTGTTTTGTGTATTTTATTTATGGCCCCTTGAATTTCACAATGATTTTGAAGACCATGTCTGCAAAAATGGAATTTCAATAGGGATTGCATTAAATCTGTGATTAATTTATGGAACAGGATTGCCATCTTGAAAAGATAAATCTTTTAAGTCAAGCACATTGGTTGTCTTTCCATTTATTTAGTCCTTCTTTAATTTCTTTCATCAGTGTTCTATACTTCTAAAAGCATAACTTTTACATGCTTTCTGTTAAATGTATTCCTAAGTATTTTATTGTTTTTGATGCTGCTGTATTTTCTTAATTTCCTTCTTGGATTGTTCACTGCAAGTAGACAGAAATACAACTCACTGTCATATATTAATCTTGTATCCGCAAACTTGTTGAACTCATTTTTTAGTTATTGTATTTTTAAATGGATTCTTAGAGAAGTTTTTCTTTTTAGTAGTCTAGAGTGTCATTCTCCCGCCCCTATCCTGCCGTGAGTTCACAGGGACTGGGCTGCAGACGCTCAGCCCCCTCCCTCAGGCTGGCACACTGTGGCTTCCCTGGGTGGCACAGGCGCCTTCCATGGAAGCCGTCTACCTTTCTGTTAGCTTCCCTCTTTGCTCATCATTTTCTTCCACGTGTGTCAGGAAGCTACGCCGGCTCTTGGAGCGCGCAATATGCTCAAGGCAAACATTCATCGTCTTGCCAGAATCCTGCCCTTGTAGTGCCGCGTGGCACTACAGATTCTTGGGATTCAGCCCCCCGGAGCACTGGTGGGCATCCCTGTGTGAACCGGGTCCACTCCTGGATAGCCACAATGTCACCTTTCTTGTAGATTTGCCTGTGCGTGGCCAAAGGAACCACCCCAAGTTTTCAAAAAGGCCTAGAGCGCACAGAGCAGGCACCTCTCCCTTCGCTCTGGTCATTTTGGAGACTTACTGGGAAATGGTGGTTCCTGGATGCGTAAGAACATGGCATCTGTGATTGCAGATAATATCATGTCTTCCTGTGCACAATGGGTGCCTTTTATTTCACTTTCTTACCTGGTTTCCCTGGTATTGAGAAGTAGTGAGTAGTCTTGTTCCAGATCCAAGGGAAGAAGCATCTCTCTTTAATTACTAATTATGACTTTAGCTGTGGGATTCTTACAGATGTATTCTGCCAAGGTTGAGAGCATTCACCAAGAAAAATGCTTTTTCTGCATCTGTTAAAGTGATATTGATTTTTGTTTTATTCTATTGATACAGTAGATTACATTACTTGATGGTCATATATTAAATTTGTGTTGCTTGCACACCATATTTGGTCATACTGTAGAATTCTTTCCAGGTGTTGCTGGATTCAGATTAATATTTTATGGAGGACTGTTGCATCTCTATTCATAAGAGATACTGGTCTGTAGTTTTCCTTTCTTGTGGTGTCTTTGGTTGAAGTTTCTAGAAGGTTAAAAATATATTCTCACATTCTGAAGGCGTATCTGTGTAATATACTGTGCTTATGTGTGTAATATATGTATATATTAAATAGGACCAAGATAGTCTTTCTTATTTCACTTACTGCCTCCTGGATAATTTTCTGTGTCAGCACAAATGCATCTCTACCTTCCTGCTGAGGTATCTGTGGTAGGCCATATTATAGGCTTACATGTGCTTTCAGTTCTGATGGACCTTGGGTTGCTTTTACAAGACCATTTCCTTCTTGTCCAGGGTCAAGAGACTCCTAGGGAACAAAGCTCTGTCCCACGACAGCATCTTCATGTTGAACCCTGAGCGCGAAAAATCAGCAATTAAATTATACTCCTCTCCAGGACCACACAGAGGCAGAACAATGCAGGTAATATGAACTTGAGCATCAGTATCTAATTGAACTACTCCATCTCTTCATTGCCCTACTCCTATCCCACCAAACACTAAGGATGAACATGGCCCTGCTTTTCAGCTGATTCTGTCTCTTAGGGCTGTTGTACACACTGAGAGTCTCTAGATATAATGTGCTTTCCTGGTGCCCAATGCCCAGTTGGCTGGTGTTACCACATGCTCTTCTCTTGGTCAGAATGCTGTCAGTATTATGACAGTGACATCTCATTGTCAATGTGCAGACATTCTCAGACACCCTCCTCCCCTCCATGTTTTTTCTTTCTTTCACAGAGAAGATATAACATTTCCAGAACTCTACCTAGAACTGGGCCTGGTAGTACACATGGAGATCTTTCTGGAATTGTATTTGGATCTGTGCCTTCATGTTCACCCAGAAGTGGAATCTGGGCTGCGGGCACCAAGATGACTGAGGTAATGTAGTGGAATTATTTAATACTTGACAGCTGACTCAGACAGCCTTATGCTTGAATTCCGCTCTGCTCCTTACTGCTCCTTAACTTGGGCTGGTTGTTTAACCTCTCTGGGCTTTCTTAACATCATTTACTGTGGTTATAATATTGAATGTCTACCTGACAGCCTGGGTATAAATAATGAAATCTATAATTTCATTCCAAGCACTGGGCCCAGAGCAAGGATGAAAACCAAGGCTTTGAGGTCATGGATGACATGTTTGTTTCTGTCATAAGGTCTGTTCCTGGTAAAGGCAGATGTTCAAACTCTTGGCCAAGGAAAAGGAGCCACAGGGGAGTTTGCCAAGGTTCTGCCCCTGGGTACTCTTGGCCAGCGTGTTAGGCACTCTTTAATTACTACTAAGCCCTACGGGGAGGCTCTGAGAAGAGGCCTTGAGGATCAACCCTCCCCAAGTCCGGTTCTAATAATAACGACTAAAATAATGACAACTGACTCTCACTGAGGGTTTACTCTGTGCTAAGCAGGAAGTGCTCTCCACAGATGTATCTCAGTTGAGCTTTACAACAACCCTTTGAGTCACTGGCTCTTGTGGTTTCCAGATTTCAGACGAGAACAATCAGGTCTAAGAAATGACATGACTGGTCTTAATTCTCACACTGGCAGAGCCAGCATTTGAAAGGTCGCTTTGCCCGTGTTCTTCACCACTGTGCATACTGTCTCCTAACTGTAAGACTCAGGAAGGAGATGTCCCTCTCCGAGTATAACATCAATAAGCAGAAGAGATGATCTTCCTGCTTCCCTGAGAAGGGCTGCAGAAAGCACATGTGCATATAGAAAGTCTTATTTAAAGTGAGATGTCTTTGGGGCCTCCCTGGTGGTGCAGCGGTTAAAGTCTCAGCACTATGAAGCTGTCACCAGTCACTGCAGCATAAGTTCAGTTCCTGGTGAGGGAGGTGACCCACATGGAGCAGCAGACCTCTCCTATCTCGCCTGATGTTCCCCTCAGCAGTGTACTTCGTGTACACTGCCTGTTCTGCTCCCACTCCGTCTCCCCACTCATCACCAACCCACCCCCCCCACCTGCCCACACCTCCGGCCTACACACAGCTTTCATATGCATAAATAAATCTTTTTTTTTTTTTAAAGTGGGATGTCTGAAAGAAAAAGAAGGGGAAAAGGCTGTAGAGCGAGAATCAGGCTTGTGAGCAGGAAGAAAGAATGCTTTGCAGCATCAATTTCTTAAAATACTGAATTCAGTTGGATTCAACAAGAAGATGCTACCAATGTGCTATTATATCTTCTTCTTTGTCTTCAAGCAAAAGAAACAAAATGTCTTGAGGAGTGATGTAGGCACCCACCTTCCTAGCACTTCAGAGAGGCTGTCAGGTAGACATTCAGAAGGAGCAAAAATCTGGCTCAGCTTTGGCATTTCCACATCTATCTGGAACTTTCAGCTGGATGTTAATATATGCCCATTATAGATAGTTAGCCAATATTTATTAAAAATAAAATCGGGCAATCTCATCCATATCCATGGCAGGAACTATGCCTCAAATCCACATGTACCTTGAGTATCAAATTGGAATCAACTAGTCTGCTGAAGCCCAAGGAAAACCCAAATGATCAATTTTATCCTCCTAGGAAACTGGTAAAGCAAATCTAACCTGAGCTACTTCTGTAATTTTCTAAGAATCCCAGAAAATCAATCTTGACAGGATTAAGATAAGCAACTAACAGTCAAGATACAATCTAGACAATTTTTGAAGTAACAGTGTAAGAATTGTACTTTTGATGCCAAGCCCAAGTCATAACCCAAAAACTCACCTCCATAAGAACCAGACTTTCAAAGACAGTGCCAAGGTCAAAACAGTGGTCAGAATCAAGCAAGATTCATAGTGTTGGTAGGAAAATAAAACCAGAGTTCTGGTTTTATCAAACAAGCAATGTGAAGCTTCTGGTTTTTTGTTGTTGTTGTTTGTTTGTTTGGGGATTAGCAAAAATGTGCAGCAAACCAGAGTGTGAATCAAGGTTGTTGGTCTTGGGTTAGTAAATACTGAAGTGAAGGCGTGGAAGTAGGAAATTCATTCCTAGCCTTGTTTACCTTGGGGTATGAATCCCTTGACCATTAAGCAAGATACCTGTGAGTTAAGGACTATCCCACAACCTGTAATGATTTCCTCTTAACCTGATGTTGACAGGTCCCACCAGTGCATTCACGCCAGCCCAGCATCAGTTCTACTCTTATCCAGTCTGACACCATCACTGAGGACCCTGAAGAAATTGCTGTGGATAATGAGTCACCTAAGAACCTACAAAAGAGGACTTTGCCACAGGTCTTGACTTTGAAGAAGGTGAGTGTTAGCCCCTTCCTCAGTGTCAGGTCGGGTGAGGGGCCGCAAGGGACATCAACTCGTCTTGTATTCTTTTTTCTTTCCTGCTGTAGCTCAATCCTGGGTGTGGGGAAAGATTCACCACTCCTGATTTTTGATCTGCATGGTGGTAATTCTAAAAGCCAAGTAGCACCACTTTCATTTATAAGCACTAGAAACACTGTGACATGGACACCAGATCGCTCTAAATTTGTGCAACCAATGCCTAGCAACATCCTGTTTTAGAGACCCAGAAACTGAAGCTCAAAGAGGTTAGGTGATTTGTTCAAGGTTAAACAGCCAATACATGACATGGTTAGGACCAAGAATTCAGGTTGATCCAGTTTCAGAGTTCATGTTCTCATTCTCTAGACTAGCTAAGAAGTCCAAATGATTGTGATAGGAGGAGGGCTACAGGGGATATAGAAACTCCACCTTCTAGAACTTTTAGATTGGCAGAATTGGTGGGTCACAACAGCTTTTATTTAACAAAGAGTCTTGAGTGTAACAACAGTTGCACAAACATTCTCCAGCTTGGGCACAGGAGCACTTTGGCATTCTGGAAATTAAAATCCTGACAGTGAAATCAGGTATCATATCAGTACCAGTATTTTCTTGGTATAGGAACCATCCACTGAAAACCTCTTTGTTTAAGAAGCAGCCAAACTGGCTTTCTCTGCTTCAGTCAAGTGTCTCTCATCAACAGTGTTAAAGGAAACGTTAGCATCATATACCAAAGAAGCCGCCAAAACGATGAACCAAAAGTACTGGGTCTAGAAACAGACAAAGGGGGGAACAAAGAGCTAGAATGTGTTGGAATTTTCCAAAGGGCAGCTCTCAGCCCCCGACTACTAGCAGAAGAATGTCTAGCATCACTGGTGTTATGCCTCCTTTCTCATGACCCACGGCCTGGCCCCATCCTTCCCCAGGAAGAGTCTGGATTGGTTAGGTACCTGTCCTGGAACAGCTCCCTGTTGACATGAAAAATGCTCATTTTACTCCAGGTGTTCATCAGAAGTGCCTATGCCGGCCCCTCTCTACAGCACGGAAGAGGAAGGAAATCAGCCGGTCTTGCTGAATAACATGCACACGGGGTATAGAGAGGGACGTAAGGAAAGGAGTGTAGCTCAGGCTAGAGCATTTGACTGCATAGAAGACACAGTACAGGGAGGGCAGGCTGCAGTTTCAGGAGACAGAGAAGGAAAAGTAGAGAAAGGAGTCCCATTTCACTCCCTCACTTTTCCTTCAGAAACGTGCCAGAAAAGGATTTAGTTGGCTTTCCTTCCAAAAAGGCTCATAAAATCCTATGTTTGCCTCCTGTGGTCAATTTTCTAGGTTTCTCCTAACCAATATGGCTGATAGAGAAAGTTGAGCCTAAGAAGGATTCCCACTTCTCAAAGCATGTTCTGATCTCCCTGCTCCTGTTACTAGGCAACTGCTAGGATTATACAGCAAATTGCCATGCTTCTCTTTGAAACTGGGAGCCTTTCTGTTCATGCCAGAGGATTAGGCAGTGATTCCCAGTTCTTCCCCTCCCTCTGACTGACTTAAAGAACCTGTTCAACCTATACTATGTCCCTGCCCTGACAAATATCATGTCTTGATATGTCCTTAAAATGTGCTTTGAAGATGGTTGGGGGGAGGAGTGTTCCCCAGAGCAGAGTTCCAGAGAATCTGAATAGTTTATTTAATGAATTAAACTATACACATGAACAAATGATATATAAATTCCATAATATTTTATTTAATGAATACACCTTAAGAAGTTACATGCACATATTCTACGTCCATACGACATGCTAGAATCCCAACAACGGAGATCATGTTGAGGTTGCTTTGAGTCAACCTGCTGAGCTTGAGTGCCATGGCAGCATAGGGCTAATGCTTGATGGCTTTGCTCTCTAAATTTTAGCCTAGATTTGAGGGTAGCTGGGGGCCCAGAGACTCCTTAATGATAGTCAATCAAACACAAGGAGACTGGTAGCTATTATTAAGTTTAATGGACTCTTGGCTTAAGCTGTGACTGGGAATAGATAAGCTCTCTGCTGCCCACATTCAATCTAGAAACTGCCAGAATCTTGCAGAGCTCGATGTGTTATGTTGTAGAATGAATTTCACTAAGTGGTGCTTTTGTCTATTATGTTTATGCTACAAGGTTTGGCCAACTGAATTGAAAATGATTATTAAATGGGTATTACTGTCACTGGTTTTCATACAAAGTAAGTTTCTTCCTTGCCTTTTCCATTTCCCTTTGATGGAGCTAGTGAGGTCTAAGAGAGAATAATTGGGATGATACAGGGAAGAGGGCACTTTCTCTGACAACTCCTCAGAAAGACAATGACTGGTAGAAGCCTTGAGCATAATGCATTCACCAACTCAGCAAACATTTATTGAGCAACTACTATAGGCTAAGCACAGTTCTATGGACTAGGGATCCATTAGTAGATAATCTAGATGGAAACCTTTATTTGTAGAGTTTATATTTGTAGTGGGAAGATAAATGAGCGCATTAGACAGGACTTTAGATAGTGAACAAAGTCTGAAGGAGAAAAAGAAACCATGCAGGTAAGGGAATTATGAAGTGTCAAGGCAGAGTGCTAAAACTGTAGACAGGCTAGCCAGGAAAAGCCTCGCTGAGAAGGTGGCTTTTGTATCAAAACCTGAAAGGAGGTGAAGGCATCAGCCACAGGGACAGGGGGAAGCCCATGCCCAGCAGAGGGAGACAAATGCAAATGCCCTGAGGGAGACCAAATGGGAGATTTGTGCAACAGCACACCCTGCTGGTGAGTCTGAAGCAGAGACAGGTAGTGAACGTGTTTGGAGAGGCAGTAAAAAGACAGATCTTGTGAGGTTAGTGGGAGAATAGATGTCCTCATCTGGTAAAGTCCACTCAGAAGCACGTCGAATTTCAGAATAATAAAACAAGACACATTTCTGTACACTGAGTATTAAATACACAATTACAGGAGCTAACACAAGTCAGATGTTCAATATCAGGTAGAGTTTGAAATACATTTGTGGATGACGGCTACAAAAAGAAGTTAGAACAGAGTGCCTATGTCCCTTTGAATAGTTGCTTTTGTGCTCCTTGGGTAGTAGGTACCTAGGAGTGGAATTGCTGGGTCATCTGGTAGATCTACTGTAGCCATTTGAGAAAGCCTCCACACTGTTGTCAATAGGGGCTGCACCAGTCCACATCCTCAGCAACAGCATGAGAGGGCGTGGTGTTGTAGCAACCTGCAGGGGAGATCCTACACCTGTATATCACAGGCAGTGTTGTAAATCAATGTTATCTGGATAAGAAAAAAATTAAAGGAGGGTTTGGACAACTCCTAATTTTGTGTGATTGACTATAAACGATAACTGTGGTAGTTCCCCCCTTTTCTTTGAATCAAAAGCAGAATGTGCACTAGGTGGATCATCAGCCTGACTCATTAGCACTGATCACTTGGGGATAAAAAAACCGTTTTGGCGTGACAGTCCTAGCTGGGTTGTTACTGGATCAGCACACAACACTGAAGGGTCATAAAAGCTGCAAAACCAAAGGGGGTCCCGGCATTGTGTACAGCTAGTTTTTATAAAACCAGTGCGTGAACACAAAGGGAATTGTGCCCACCTGTAAATGGCAGCATTTCCCACTGGTATCCAGGAGAGTGTGCGTCATCACCTGACCGCTGAAGGGGCTTCTGCTAACATCCAAAGCTTCTTAGAAATAAGAGGTGCTCTGTTGTGTCTGCAGTGTGCAAATGCTGTGTAATTGGCCTTCCCTGGTGGTGCAACAGATTAAAGCACAGCACTATGAAGCTATCTGCAGCCACTACAGCACGAGTTCAATCCCCAGCCCGGGAGCTGACCCACATGGCGCAGCAGACCTCTCCTGTCTCACTCACTGCCCCCTCAGCAGTGTATTTCAGTCAGTCTGCCTGTTCTGCTTCCCACTCTGCCTCCGGTGAACCCTCTCACCTCTGCCCCGCACCTCTGGCCTGTACCACAGTTCTTGTGTGCACAAATAAATAAATCTTTTTAAAAAATGCTGTGTAAGAAGCGCAGAGGAGACTCTTTCATATTACCACAGAGAAACTCAACCAGGAGTCCTGGGACCAGGTAGTTTGCAGAGGTGCAGCCAGCTGCAAGGACAAAGCCACATCACCCACTCCACTGGGGGCTGTGGGGGGTGGGGGGAGGGGCGGTGCTCAGCTTAACCAGCCTGGCACCAGGGACTGTCAGTGCAAGTAAAGGTCCTGTTCTGTCTGCACACGTAGCTCTCACACAGGCCTCTTTCAGCTTGATTCTTCCCCTGCCACTCAGTGCTGCTTTGGAGAAAGCACAGAGCCCCTGGCAGCTTCTGCTGACAGGTTTTGTGCCTCTTGTTCAAGTCAGCCCCTCCTGTTTATAAAAGGGGACTTTCAGATGAGAACATGCAAACCTTCTGACTTGTAGCATCCCTTGGGGTGCTACCCTGAGGCCAAAGGGGAGCCCCAGAATGCTTTATTAGCAGGGGGCCACCTGGATTTCCTGCTTCCTGCAAAAGAACCTACAAAAAGCATGCACTTTGTCTCAAACGAACCTCTTGACCAGAAGTTTCGATGTTGCTACTGGAAAAAGGGCTAGCAGAAAGATTTCTTCTTTAGGAATCTCTACCCAGAGGAATTCCTGACTTTTGCAAGTAGTAGCCACATATGGGTGACCTGTTTCTTTTCTCTCCTTTTCTCCAGAGCTCCTCTGAGTCAATATCCAGACCACCTTCCTTGGATGAAGTGGCTATGCCTGACTCTCCCAGCAGCATGCTGCCGTCTACTAGCTTCAAGACCCCAGCCAACACCCACGGCGGTTTGGATACTTCAGCTCCTCAACACAAGATGCCTTTAAGCTCCCGAAGACAAAAGAAATACCCTCAGACAACTGTAAGTCCTTTGAGAGACCTGCTGGGAATAAAGTCTGGTGTAACACAAGGCCAGTTCCCACTTTTGTAATCTGCCCTGGGAAAGCAACTTGGCTTGTGTATCATAGCCTAAGGGGACGTAAGTCAAAGGCACGTTTCAGACTGGACTCACCCAGAGCGGTGAGCAAACTTGCAACTAAGATATCTGGTCCTTGTGGAACTTACAGAAAGGGGCCAAAGAAAACAGAAACAGTGACTGAAGCCCCCAGGCATTGCTTATTGACTCAGCATCTGGAAAATCACTCCGTTTTCTCGTAGAGGCTATTTAGTGATGGTGCTGATCAGGATTCTTTTACTTATTTATCAGAAGAGACCCGCAAGTTACCAAAGGAGCACCCGTCCATTCCTTTGGACTCCCAGCAAGCCCAGGCGTCCAGAACCCAGCTATTAACACCTGGTGTCACAAAAATATGTCACACGTTTTAACGCCTGACTTTCTAGTGGGTAGAGCAGTACTTAGGTGACCTGACCATTAAATACATGGCCACAGGTCAAACTCTGATTTGAAGGCAAAGTGAAGTGACAGCTGATAGCAGAGAGATGACAAAGTGGAGGGATCAAGAGCCTTGCCCACCTCAGTACGCCCCCCCTAGGGCCACACTATATCACAGTCCAATATAATAGATGATATTTATTATCTCTCCAAGCAATCAAAAAGAGTTGAATAGTGTTCCCTGCTCTCTGTTTAAGAAGACAGGGCAGGAATGCTTTGGAAGGTTTTTACTAAAAACTAAGAATTAAGGGGCCCTTCCTGGTGGCTCAGCAGGTTAAAGCACAGCACTAAGAAGCGAAAGCCATTTCAGCATGAATTCAGTCCTCACCCCGGAGGTGATCCACATGGCGCGGCAGACCCCTCCTGACACACCCGCTGCTCCCCTCAGCAGTGTACTTCGTCGATTTGCCTGTTCTGCTCCCTACTCTGTCTCTGGTGAATCCTCTCGCTGCCCCTGCACCTCTGGCCTGAACCCCAGTTCTGAATGAATAAATAAATCTTAAAACAAAACAAAACAAAAACCTAGGAATTAAAATAAATCAGTTTTGCAAACAGTGTGTGGCAGTGAGTGAGCTGGGGGATTCACTTTGATGAAACACCCAGTTCATCTGTGACTTGAGGCTATAAGCAGAGGGCTGCAGACCTGGAAGAGTCTACAGTGTTGTAGTGCGAGCATTTTTCAGGGAAGCGTGGGAACACACCAAGAGTAACCCAAGTTAAATACACAGGCTGTGGCAGAGCTGGGGCCAGGCCCAGTCCAGCGCTGCTCACGGCTACCACGTGGCCCCTAGCTTAATCATGTCAACTTTGCTCTATCAAGAGAACCAAGTCCAAGTTAAGGTCCAGTTGGCAGGACAAAGGCCAAGAGGCACTGTGGAGGCCCTGGAAGATCTCGTGTGCCAGTGTTGAGCAGACAGTGACCGGTTACCATGAACCAAAACTTAGTATGTGTGCCTAGAAGTCTCACCACGGGTCCAGGAAGTGTTGACTAAGAGGAGCTTCATGTCACCCTCTGCCTTTCTTCCTTCTGCAAAGCCTGAGTGAGAAAAGGCTTGGGCAACACTCGCAAGGGGGCTGAGACCACTGCTTCTTCCTCCTGACTCTTTCTCTGGCACATAGCTGAGTAGAGAAGGGCCCAGGATCACTCATGACACAGAGACCACCTGCTCTCTGCTTTGGAATCTCTGCAAGTCCCACGGGTGCTTACCCTGCATCTCCAGTCTATAGAGTGCACGCGGAGATTTAGACAGCAGCTTGCCCCAGGTCACACAGGAAATAAAGGGTGTAGATTTGGACCTCGTCTCTCTACCCTTCCTCACTCCTAAGTAAGTCATTTTGCACTGAGTCAAATCTGCACAGATTCTGAGTGGGAGCATTCTGGATGCTGTCGCCCTACTCTGGCAGCCTCCCCAGAGGCACTGTAATTATCTTAAAACCGTGTTTCTGCTAAACCAATTTCTACCCCTTCAGTGTGCAGGTCAAGCCCTTCATCTTTTCCCTCTCCCTTCCGAACAAAAACCAGTTCTCTTCTTTTACACTGGAAGGACATAATTTCATGCTTTCCAAAATTCCCTGAAAAGAAGCCAAAGAGGATTTGAGTTTGGCTCCGAGGTAAAGCCAGCTCGGGAACTGCAGCGTGTAGCTGTCAGTAGGCCCACCAACCCTTTCTAAGCTTTATGGCCCCTGCTACACATCAGTGATTTCTGGGTTTTTCCAGCATATTCCTTAGGTCTGCCACTGCATTGTGGTGAGTCACTCCCAACGGTGCAGTGAGCGCCATGACGGGAGCTGTAGGAAACGGTTTTCACCTTTTGTGCTGTTGTAATATGCCCAGCAGACCTGTGGGCACACCCGGGACTTTTGTCCTGACCTGTTCTTTCCCTTTTAGTAACCATGCAGGAGCAGGGAGGGAGCACTTCAGTCTAATTCCTGCTCTTTCTTTCCATCTTTTAGGTAAAAACAAGGCTGGAGGAGCCAAGTCTGCTGGTTTCTGAGGAGAAGGGCACAACCGTGCCCCAAGGGCCTGAGCAAAAGAAGCTGAATAAAGACAGCGCAGGTTGGCACCCCTTCACCCCCACCCTCACCCTGAGCCTCACAGCACGTGCATGTGGTCTGACGGGAGCTCTGTGGTGAGAATGACCTTGGCCTGCTGTCCTTGACCCTCAAACAGGTTTCAGTGGACCCGGTTTCGCCATCTAAACTGCCAAATTAATACAACTGCTACTTGTGCAGGGTTTAGGTAAAGGGGAGATTCTACTATTTTGGTGAAGTCTCAGCCAGAGAGGTGTTTTGTGTTGGGCTGTGTCCTAACGCTGATGTAGACACTGAGCTGCTCCCCGAGCTCAGCTATCTGAGAAGTGCCAGTGACCCCACACAGCATTAGACGGGATGACAAAATTGGCTAGCAAATAGTTTTTTCTCTCCTCAATTTGTATTGGTTTGCCAGTAGTTGACACACCTGTACAACATGGGGAGCACAGCTTCACCCCTCATATGTGTGCGTGCTTTCCACTAGCCCACTCACCGACTAGGGCAGAGTATCCTTATTTTAGGAAGTAAAAGCACACATTCCCTGTTTCTGTTTGGCACAGGTTCCTCAAAGCAGGAGCAGAGCAACAAAACCGAGATTTGGGATAAGAAGACAATAGATCAGGCTGCAAACATAGACAATGCTGGGAGTTTGGGCTCGCCCTTGTCAGAGCCCTTTGGAAGAAAACATGGAAGAAAAGGACCAAGTCCTTCAGAAACAAGTGAGAGTGGATCCAGAGGAAGAAATGTAAGACTGTCCAGTCTGAGGCTTGGCCTAGGTGACAGAGGTGGCTCTCTGCCTGCTGATAAAACTGCCAGTGATGCTCCAGTCTGGACCCAGTCCTTGGAGAAGCTGAACGTGGAGCAACCCCCAATTCCACAAGCAGAAACTACTAGCCCTCAGGAGTTTCTCTCAGACCAAGATGGCATGGGAATGAGAAATGCTGGTACAGATATTGAAGGCAGAAAAGTGTCAGCATCACCATTCATATCTGAGGACGTGGTGTGTTCACTAGTTAGTGGTCCACGACTGTACCATGAAGAAGAGGCTTCTGGAAGCAAGAAAGCAGTAAGCAGAGCGTCTTACTTACCAGTGGTGGAAAGCCTGCCTACCTCCCAAGATGTTTTCTCAATGGCAGTGGAGGTTCAGGTGTTTGTAGATCCTTCTCATTTCCAGTCAGAGGAGCACGACAGATCCAGCTTTGATTCACAAAATGTCCGATTTGAAATGGAGTCAGTTGAAGATATTACAAGTAATTGCAAAGAAAAGCCACCTGGAAATGTTCTCCAGGCCCTTACAGCAAGTGCTTCAGCTGCTGCACATGCTGTAGCTGAGGGAGGCATTGCTATGGCCGAGAGGCAGCATCTCAGAAGCCTTTCCCAGTCCTTGGGGAGCCTCGAAGTTGAAGTCTCAGACTCAGAAAATACTTCTGAGATGGAGGATGATTCTGACCAACCACTCACTTCTGAATGCTCTTTAGAGTCTTTCGAGATGCGTGACCATGAAGTTTCCACAGAATTAGAAAGTTTAGCTGTGAAAGCAGGTTATTCCAAGCAGCAGCTGGCTCCTAAACATTCTTCCCAGCCCACGGGTATGCACCAGGCTGACTGCAACTTAAGTTCTGAGAGTGGTTCAGTGAAGATTGATTCTGAGCAGCAGCTGGCCTTACGGAAGCCTAAAGATAACCCAGAAGTCATCACAGCATCGGAGAGCTTCATAGTGCAGTCAAGCACTTCTGATAAGCAGGCTTTGGGGAGGTCTGAAAACAAAGTCTCCACAAAAGCAAACAAATGTGTTGAAAAGTACCACCGTTCTGAGGACTGGAGCAGCTCAGAAGGAGATCTGCTTCTCAGGCCCCCTTCTCACATCTTGCGGAACCCTAAACGCCAAGTAGTCTCATTTTTAAAGGACATACCTGAGGAAAACAGTGACCCCATGCAGACACTTCCTCCCACACACCCTTCTGAACCCTTTGTGAGACTGAATGCTCAGCAACATGTCTCCTCAGGTGCAGTGAGTGCGTCTACAAAATGGAGTGTTCTAGCGCGGTCTCCCAAACACCTTTCCCAGTCCTGGCTGAGCCCCAAAGTTGAGCAGGAAGCCTCTGCGGATCCAGAGAGAGCTGCTGTTGACTGGAGCGTCTGTATAGAGCCACTGCCTCCCAGAATCTTTTCCAAGCGCCAGAGGAGACCTAAAATTGGTCAAGAAGTCTCAGATTCAAAAGGTCCAGAAGTTCCTACTCCCGAAAGGGTTGCTTCTGTGGATCTTCTGTCTCCAAAACATTCTTCTCAGTCTCCAATTAAGCCAATAGCTGAGCAAAAGATCTCTGCAGGTCCAGAGAGCATGGCTGTTGGGAGAAACATTTCCACGGAGCTGTTGCTCCCTAGCGGTCCTTCTCAGCTCTCGGTGAGAACAGTGGTTGGACAGCACGTCCTGGGGGCAGACTGCGCTGTGGTTGAGCACAGGAGTTCTGCGGAGCCCTCACTTCCCAGACAGACTTCCCAGTCTCTGATGAGGTCTCTAGCCCAGCAACAAGTCTCTGCAGGCCCAGAGTGCACTGCTTCTGGGCGGAGCATTTCTATGGAGCCACTACCTCCCAGAAACCCTTTACCACCAAGGGTGAGCCCTAAATTTGGGCCAAAATCTTCATTTCCAGAGAGCACAGCTATTGAAGGACACGTTTCTATGGAGCCTGTGCCTCCTGCAGTTCTGGCCCAGTCCTTGATGAACCCAGTAAGACAAAGTGTGTTTTCAGGTTTAGAGGGTGCAGCTGACAGTGTCATTATGGCAGAGCCACTCCTTCCTCAGGGTGCTCTCCGGTCTGTGGAAACTCCTCAAGCCCAGCATGGCTTCTCAGAGGACACTGCCATTGGTGGGGAAATGTTTGTGGGGCTACCGCCTCCCACAGGCTCTCTCCAGCCCTTGGTGAAGCCGACCTTCCCGCCACAGGTCAGGACCTCCAAAGCAGCAAGCGCTTTCACAGAATGGTGCCGTCCTGTGGAGCCAATGCCTCCCACACACATTTTCCAACCATGGGTGAGCCCTAAATTTGACTCACAGGTCTCTGCAGAGAGTGTGGCCATTGAGTGGGGCATTTCTCTGGAACCACTGCCTCCCAGAATGCCTAGTCAGCGCCTTATGAGACCGGTTGGCAAGCAAGAAGTCGCCTCAGGTTCAGTGAGTGCTTCTGCAGAGTGGGACACTACTGAGAAGCCACTGCCCCCAAGGGGCACTTTCCAACCCCAGATGAGCCTCAAGTTTGAGCAACAAGTCTCTGCAGGTGCAGAGAGCACCAGGAGTGTTTCTATGGAGCAAACAAGTTCCAGAAAGCCTTCTAAGTCCCTAATGAAAACAGCAGTGAAACAACCAACCTCTTCAGGTCCAGAGAGTGTTACTGTCGAGAGGGGTATAGCTGAAGAGCCACTGCCTCCCAGACACTCCTGGTCCAGTATGAGACATAAAGTCTACCAAGCATCCTCTAGTTTTCAGAGTGCCACCGTGGAAGGAGTTTCTAGAGCCTCAGTGACCACCAAGAATCCCACCCAGTACTTCATGAAGCCTAAAATTCAGCAAATATCATCACATCTGGAGAACATTGCTGCTGGAGGCATCTCTAAGCAACTGCTGGCTCCCAGGCCTCCTTCCCAGTGGTTTGTAAAGTTTATGGCACAGCAGATCTTTTCAGAGAGCCATACTATTGAGGGGGGAGTTTATGTGGATCCATTGGCTTCAAATCAGCCTGCCAAATCTTTGTGGAGGCCTAAAGTTGAGCCCCAGGTTTTCTCAGGTCGTGAGAGTGCTGCCGTGGCAGAAGGCATTTCTCTGAAGCAGCTTCCTTCACAGTCCTTCGGGAAGCCTAAAGACCCACACCACATTTTCTCACATTCAGGGAGTGTTCCTGTGAAGCGGAGCAGTTCTGAAGAACAGCTGCCTTTCAGACAACCTTCCCAAGGTGAGGGAGGGACTGAATTACAGTCACAGGTTTTCTCAACAGGCTTGGGAAAATCATCTGTAGAACATAGCCCTTTACAGCCTTTTGCAAACTTCAGCTATCAGAAACCAATTCATTCCAGTTCCATGAGTGCAATTCCTGAGGGAACCACTTTAGAGAGCAAAGCCAACAGCCATTCTCTACTAAAAGGTCCAGCTTCTCCAAACAAAACTAAGAAGCACAGCTCTGAAGACCTCACTAAGAACATCCCAATTCCTATCACCAAACTTGAGAGGTTCATCAGTGCCCCTGACTTGCAGATAGCCATTTCAGAGGGCACTTACTCTAAGGAAGAAGTTCTTGAGAGTGAGGGTCGAAGTGGTAACCATTCAAAGTTACCCTCCATTGGGACTGATGCTGAAAACCTATTTGGAGTCCGACTGAAAAAAGTCCCTTTCTTACAGAAGTACAAGAGTGAAAAACAAGGTAGCATCACCAAACTTTCTTCAATCTCCTTGGACCCAATTTTACCTTCCATAGGTAGAGAACAGCAAATGAGAAGAAGCACATCCCAGGGGCTCCTGGGCATTACAGAGGACCTCACCACAATCCCTGAATTTGTAGAGAAGAAACAGAGAAGGCCCATTTCTGAAACAATATCCCAGAAGCAATCCATTTACAAGATCCCAGGTGAGGGGGTACCAAATGGAGGGAAGAACTGGAAATCCAAGTCTTGACTGGGAGGGAGTCTACTCAAACCCTGCCTGCTGAGTTGCGATAAGGCTGGCTTGTGGTCTGGGGGCTAGGGCAGCACCGTCTTATAGATGAATGGGTTTGAAAATGGTTAATTTTGAGTCTTTTGTTTCCCAAAGGGACCCTCCTGGACAACTGTCCACATTGGTGATGGACATATGACCTAGTCCCTCTTCCCCACCTTCCATACAGCTTACATTTGGATATAGGTTTTTGCTTTGCTCAAAAGACTTTCATATGTATTATGCTTCCCTCAGCATAATCATGTGAATCTTGAAAGCCAACTAACTCATGATAGGCACCAGTTCAGAATCGCAGCTTGAAATGTTAACTTATTTGTCCATGTTCGTGCTTCTACAGTTTCTTCACTCGCCATCTGACATATCCAAGAATCCAGTGCGAGGTGATCATTTGAGTGTTAATCACTCTCAAAGCCATTGTCCCTTCACACATAGCGACATGTAGTCTATTTGCCTTATAAACACAACAATGGAACCTCATACTTGTTCCCTATGAGGGAACAAGCGCCATAAGGTTTTCCTTGAAGTAACAAATATTGTAAGATTTCCCTTGAGTAAAAGGAATGGTAGAAATGGCCTGAATCGGCCCTCCCTGGTGATGCAATGGGTAAGGACGCAGCACTGCAAACCAGCCGCAGCTGCTTCAGTGTGAGTTTGATCTTTGGCCCTGGAGGTGACCCACATGGCGAGGGCAGACCTCTCCTGACCTGCCCGCTGCTCCCCTCAGCAGTGTACCTCGTCAATCTGCCTGTTCTACGCCCCACTCTGTCTCCGGGGAAGCCTCTTACTATCCCTGCAACTCTGTATCCCAGTTATGTATGCATAAATACATCTTAAAAAGAAAGAAAGAAAGAAATGGTCTAAGATTTAGCCTTGTAGGGATTTTTCCCAGCCCACCTAAAAGCCATAGTCCTACCTTGCTGTTGGGATAAGCAAAGGGCTGGTCAAAGGAGAGAAAGGAACCAAGAAGAGGCAGCAAACTTTGAAGTACAGCTTCTCTATCCAAGGAGCTCCTGCCTTGCTGGGCAGTGGGCAGTGGCTGCAGAGAAAGGGGCCTCTTCTCCAAATGATTACTTTCATTTGATAATTAATGTCCCACTAGGGATGTGGATAGGCCCCAGACAAGCTAAAAATCATTCTCCCTGCCTCACTTCAGTCCTAATGTCTTTCATTCCTTTCACAGGAAATTCTGACAGAAAGTCGGAGTATGCCTCCTCAGAGCCAAGTTGGATAGCCATGGTGAAGCAGAAGAGTTTCCTGGATCATATTCCTATGAGTGAGTCAAAATGCAAAAGCAGATCTGGAGCCAATGCTGAGACTAAGGAACACAGAAGTGAGGTAGGACTCTGTCAGCCCAGCAAACATTCCAAACAGTTGCTGGAGCCACTGATCAAACATGCATGGGGAACTGTGCTGGTCATGGGCTCCCCTTCTCCGTGGGTGCATTCATCAAGGTGGGGGGACTTTTCCCAGGAAAGACTTGCCTTGTACTTACCAAGTGTGCTCTTTAAGAGCTAAAGGTTTGTGGAAAGTAAAGATTATGAGAAGATTCTAGAAATCAAATCCTGGCCTAAATATTCTAGAACAGGATTCCATGAAGTTGCATAGGATTGTCATTAAAAAAAAAAAAAACAAAACACCTCAAATGTAATCCTGGGGGTCATAGTTATCCTTCCAATTATGCATATGTGTATATGTATTTAAGAAACTATAAATAGAATCACACAATGTGTACTAATTTTCTTTCAACATTTTCTTTCTGGGTGCCTTTTTACATATTCATTTGGTTTGGTATGGGACCTCCCTATCGGTTAAAAGGAAAGTTATATGCATATGTGGGTCAGGATACATGGGATGATGTCTTACTTCCAGAGTCCCATTTGCAGTATCTTTGGAAATGTCAAAATCTCTCCTGTTTAAACTGAAGAAAACCGACTCAATAAAACATGTCAAACTTACATGTCAAGAAATATGTCTAAGATTGTTCCCAAGTTAATTTACATGTTAACTTGCTTACACTATTTGTGTGACTAGGCTATCATTTCTTCCAAATATGAAAGGTGATAAAATTAAACTAGCTTAGGTGTTGTGGAACTAATCCTGAATCAAGGTGCCTCAGCACTATTTCCCACCCCTTTTTAATACTTTATTCAATGTTGAAATCATAATATCCAGGGCAGGGCTTACACCTTGTGGCCTTCTAAAGATGTAGTTTTTAGGATTAAGTCATAACATGTTTTCATGTCAGGACTCATAGCCATCCATTTTCATGTTTGTATTAAAGGGAGCTGGCCTTGCACATACCGAATCAAAAAAGACTTTCACTTCCAATACCAATCAACAGGAGAAGATGGCACTGATGAAGCCACCTGTGTCTACCAAAGCAGATGAAAACACACCTGTTCCTACCAAAGCAGGTGAAAACACACACGTGTCTACCAAAGCAGGTAAAACCACACACCTGTCTACCAAAGCAGGTAAAAACACACTGACCCCTCTTCCCCCATATAGCCCTGGCAGAATGTTATGAAATTTGCAATTTCAGCTTAAACAATATGCCTCACCCTCCAAATTCTCCCCACCCCCCCAAGTCAACTTCCTGACTATCCGTAGCTCTTCTGTGAGAGACAGATATTCGTTTGTTGCAGGGACATCCAATTGTTACTAATACAGCTCCAGAGGGAAACTTTCCGAGGGTAGCTCCAGTCCTTTGCCCGGTTGGGAAAGCTGTAAAGCACAACGTTGGGATCATGCTCACCGAGGCATTTCTGCGACTGGTGTGCAGAGCGCTCAAATGTTTTCCAGTTCACCTCACCTCTTGTCAGTGAAACTGTTGGAGTAATCCACAATAAATACCCAGTAGCACTGAATTGTTTTTAGCTATTAAGAAGGCTTGTTTCAACCCTCTGCACTATGAACAGGAGTATGAGAGGTGGGGAAAAGCTGAATGCTGGAAACACTGTGCTAGGATAGGGTAAAATAGAATGTGGTCTTCATCTGCAATTGTGTGCTGGAGGGGTTCACTTTTCAGATGGAGCCAGGGAAAGGGGAAGATACATTTATACGACTCCCCTTTATTTCCCCCCTTAGTTCTCCTCATGAACAATTAGAAATTTAGGAACCAGTTTTCTGGCCATGAAACAGCAACAGCTGACCTTGCTCGTTAGCGGCCTCCCCAGCAGCATACTGTCAAAAATTACAGTTGGGATTCTCAAAAATTACAGTCGTCTCCGGTTCCATTGCTAGAGATTCTAGTTCACTTAATTCAGGATATGGCGCAGGCATTGGTACTAATATTTTAAAGAATCACTGGTTGATTCTAGTATGTAGCCAGAATTGAGACCCATTCGTTGAGTCTAAGCCACTGGGCCAGTCAGCTATAAAACAAGATGAGGAGAGGGATAGAATCAGGTAATGGAAGTTAGTCTGCTTGGTCAGAGATTAATGGATATAATATTTAGTGTAGACTTTTATTGGATGATTCTATTGAGAAATGAGCCATTTCACATGACATCATGGATTGGCAAAACTAAAAAAGGACCATATTTGAAATTTTATTTATTTTAAATATAATAGCTTTTAAATTTATTTTTACATCATTCTTCATTTTGTGCCTTTTCCCATCTCGGTTGTAACCTGATCATGCAATTTATTTCCTCTCTGCTTTTGATTCAAAAGTCTGAGACAATCCAATAACCGTCCAGAGATTGGCAGTCACGGCTGCAGGTATTTTCTCCCAGGCTTTCCCCATTCAGCCCCTGTGGTCACAGTCATATCGGTTTACCCCTTGACGGACCACGCATGCCACCACCCCTGCACTGACTTTTAGAAGGCAGAAGAAACCTGAAAGGAGGCAAAAATTGTATTGCATCTCGTAAACATACCTCCATCTCTTGGGCTTCCTGATGCTTGTATGTGATTGGTTTTAGTTCCCGCAGGATGTGAAGATGAGGCGACACTTCAGGGCCCTACCATGGGTCAAGACACTGGACGGTCTTCAATTTTTCCAGCCCTGCCCCAAAAGCAAGCCGAGCCAGTGTGGTTCTCCATGGCCAAGAAGAAATCCAAAGCGTGGAGACAAATGACAGATACCATGCACTAAATAGTTTGAGGTAGGGGGGATGGTGTAGGAGGGGAGCACGAGATCTCAAATGCCAGTAGATGTACTAATGCCATGTAGTGGCTTATTTGCTGTGGCTGCTTTTATTAAGCAAGATCCTTAGAAATGAGAGTTAAAGTTAATTATTTGAATGAAACAAATACCACGAGTGCCTGACCTTCAGAAGTCTAGTCACTGCCAGCATCTGAAAACCCAGCATTTCCTCTATAAAAACTATGTAAAATGTTAGCGCCACTATAGAATTAGGAAGTCTTTCCCTTCGGACAGTGTATTTCAAGAAGGGAGAAAGCAATTGTGTGGGAGCAGTCCAGAGGCGGTCATTTCCTTTGATCAAAGAAAGAAATTCTACTGGAACGTCTAGCTGATTTGATCCAAGGATTTTATGAAACACGTTAAGTGCTTCAGTCCTTCGGTCGCTGCTCCAAGCTTTGTAAAGTCTCCCAGAAGAGGCAGAAGTGAAAAGTTTGGCTCTCCAAGAAAATTTTACACTTTCAGTGTCTCCCCAATCACCCTACTGCCTTCTGAAACACCTTCCTTGTACCCTGGGGACCCTATTGCCTGCAACCGGTGTGCGCATACACATCGCAACTGTGTGCGTGCGCATCGCAACCTGTCCGCACATGCGCATCTCAACAGGTCGCGCATGCGCATCTCAACCTGTCCTGGTCTGACAGAAGTGCGCCCCTCCCTCCCAACAGCATGTTTCTGGGGGATTACTCTACTCCGGATGGTTAGTCCATCAGTGTCTGACCTTCTACCCCAATGCCACTGTGACCCTCTTTAGTTGTGCAAAAACACATTGGATGTCATACCATTCCCTTTTTAAAAAAGTACTTTTAAGACCCTGCGGAAATTCAAAATTCTAAAGATGCCCAAAGCTGTCCTTTCAATGGGCAGACTGCAGACTCACCACGGTGGAAGTCTGGGCCCACTGGACATCCCTATTGTCCCTTGGCTGATCTCCCCTGGAAACCCCCATGTAGTCAAACTTCTAGTTCAGCAGCCTCTGCTGTACAAGGTTTCAGCCCAAAGTGAGCCTGAAGTCCTGAAGCCATAAAACAATGAAATTTCTATTCACATGAAGCCCTAAGTGATACATCAACCCCTTCCTGCCTTCATTCCTACAGAGGCTCCACCCTCAGGAGTTACCAGACTGGACCGATACACCACCCCCTGTGATCCACTCACCCTCTCCGACATGGGCTGAAAGAGGGGTGCAGGAAAGGAGTCAGGGTGAGAGGCAGGGTCCACTGTGAGGGGAGGGGCATGCACCCAGCAGCCACACTGATCCCTCCCCATCCCGCCACAGTCTTTTGCCTTTGTAGCTCAACCTTCATTCAGAATGGCCAGGGGTGAAGATACAGGCACCTTTATGCAAGAGCCGGG
>NW_004567120.1:23188144-23251785 GCF_000260355.1 Condylura cristata | reverse complement strand
GGGGCAGCAGCCCTCCTGAGGTCGCTTGCTCCAAGAGGGTCACTCCGGCCCTGGGGTGCCAGGTGCTGGAGCGTGGGCTAGCAGGGGAACACCCCTTGTTCACATGGCTGAGTTCTTGGCCTCACACGGAGGGGTGTGGTGGCTTGGGCCAAGGTGAATCTTCAAAGCCTGGAGCTCAGGATAGAGGTCCCTCTTCCCTGGGTCTAAAAACAATGCTAGAGCAGAACCGACACGAAGCCCCTCGAATCACACTCTACGAGACTATCGGCCTGTCCTTTCACTTCAGGCGATGACCAGGGGCCTGCCTGCGCATGTCTGGCCACGTGGTACCGGCCATAGGAACGCCTGAGAGTGGATTTTCAAACGTCGGCATTAGTGACCAAAAAGGTTTGCGGATGTGCTTCCATTAGCGGGTTAGGTGGAGCATCTGCGCACCGCCACCAGGCGGAAGGAATTTAGCATTACAGAAAGAGCTGAACACCCCCCCTCTGCCCAAGCCCCCCTTTCCTTTCTGGAAGTGGTAACCACTACACGAGAGGTTTAAAGCCACATCACTGAGCACATTGCTGCATCTGTACGCACCTCTCACATGCTTGTTATCCCAGATTGTTGCATACACAATCAACACACCGGTGACCATGCTGATGTTTTCAAGATTTCCTACACAAGGTATAGGAATAGGTCCACATCCTTCTGGAACAGGCTTATCCCCTAATGCACCTTTCTGCTGCAATCACCCAGTCTTAGCACCTCCCCAGCCAGTTTGAGTGTCTTCCTAAGCCATCTTGTTCAGTTTACCTGCAACATCCCAAAGGAGTGAATTAAGGCCGCTCCTTCCTTGCAGGAGCTGAGGGCTGGGGTCTGCAGCACCTTCTCCTGTGGCTTATGTGCTCCTCAAACAGCTGCATCGGAGCCCCCTGGAGGGCTGGTTAAACACTCCCAGAGTTTCTGATTCTCAGGGCTTGGATGGGCCTGGGCACCTGCATTTCTAGCAAGTTCTCAGGGTGCTGATGACTCTTGACCAGAGTCTACATTTTGAGAACTGCTGCTGCAAATCAAAATCAAGGCTCAGGCTCAAGCACTAGCTGGCCTCCAGGCAAGCTGGCCGTTCACGACATTCCCTCAGAACTACTCAGCAATGCTATCCAGGTCACGCACAATTCAAGTGCACCTGTAAATATTATAGTAGCCACAAAAATGTAAAAAGAGACTGGTCAAAGTAACTTTTAATACTTTATTTATTCCAACACTACCATTTCAATATGCAATTAATAGCTTTTAAATTATTTTCACACTTCAGCACACCTCAAACCAGACTTTGCCACATTTCAAGCAGGTAGCAGCCACACGTAGCAAAGTACAGAGTCGCTCTAAAGGCTAGGCACCATTTCTCTCTTTACAAAGACTGTTTTAAACTTGATACGTTGAATATTGGGGCTGCAGTAAGGGAATTTAAGCTTCCTAGAAGGTGGAAAGTGATGCTTTAATAAATGGTAAAGTTGGCTACTACAAGAAGGTAAAACAGTGCTATTTACTCTTAAAAACCTGCCTATGTTTCAACTTATCTAAAACAAACTTTAAAACTTGAACACATGCTATTACATATATCTATGAAAGAGAAATATCGTATCCATGGAGATAACTTCTCAGGTGATGAAACGAAGAACCGGTTCTTTCTTCTTTCACCATCCTCGTCTAGTCCTCACTGCAACAGGAGAAAGGTGAGAAAATCAGTTCAACATTACCCAGCATCAGTTACTCTTGAAATCTAAGGAAACACTCCTTTGAATGTGTCTGCTGCATTTGTGTGCTGCGTCTCAGCGACTAGAGGGCGACACATTTTCCTCTTACACACCCCTGGCTACAGAGTGCTCGTGCAACCAGTGGCTTCAATCACGGACCCGTGTCTCCCTTGTCTCCCTCTTGTCAATCACATAGATGCATCTTTCCCCCTAAGAGGCCATTCTGGGGCTGAAGAGCCTTTGCTTATTCCACAAATGGTCGTCTCCTATCCTCCCAGGCCCTCCTTTTCCATCGCCACCACATGAGAGGAGGCGGTTATTAGGAAATACACAGCTGTGCAAATGCGAGGGGCAAAGTTTATCATTTATATATATTCAAAGAATTACCAATTCAGGGGTTAACACTAACCACACTATGGCTGAGTTTCTTTTGTCACAAGAGGAAAAGCCTACAGCTGAACAACTACATAGGCTTGAACAGTAAAGGCTTCCTACTTGAAATCCTCAACGTTCTGCCTTTTGGAAGTAGTGAGGCTCGGAGGGGCACCGTCCCCTACTTAGTGCAGGAAGCCTTGCGAGGCCAAGTAAAGAAGGCCCACGTCTGCTCAGCAGCTGCTTCCAGAAACTTTTCTAAACAAAACTGGTCTTAGGCGTGGACACCTTTTGTGCTTGCTAGTTAGCGTAGAGGACAAAAAGTACGTAGCTATGAAGAAGATACACCCATTTTATTTTACTAGGTGAGTATGAATATTCAAAGAAGGTAAAATTGAATGTTAAGCTAAATTTAAACACGCTTGTTCTTAATTTACCGGGAGAATTAAAAATGTTTTGTCAACAACAGGTGAGTGGCGGGAATGCCTGGGTAGTACAGGAAGCCACACAAACATACCTGGAGTCTTCGGGCTTGCTCTCCTCATGCTCCACATCCTTTTCCGGTCCTGGTTTTGTGATAACTTTCTCATTTTCTTCCTCAATCTCAGCATCTTGGGCCTCTGCACCAGAGTTTCCTTTAGCAAGAATAACAGACTTTGGGACATTTATTGGGAAAAACCACCAATTCATAGCGGCATCCAGCGCGCCACCCTCCAGGAGCAGCAGGATCGAAATGCCAAGAAGAGTGGCTGGGCCCTTCCCTGCTGGCGGATACTCCACCTCCTTGGGCCTCACACAGGTCTCAGATCTCTAGCTGAGGTGCAAGGTTGGTAGAGGGAGCCGCATAATTCTCAGAACCACAGCCATCAAGAAGGAACTGGCCTCGACCCTGGCATCTTGGGCATCCCATGCGGCCCCGCCCCTCCACCACCCCGTGGCCCTACCCCCTCCCTCCTAACCACCCTGCCACCCCACCCATCCACTCTTCCACCGTCCACCCCCTGCCCGCCCTGCCATCCTCACCCTCAGGGCCTGAGGACTCCTCCCTCGGCTCCGGCTCCTCCACAGGCTCCTGGGTGGTGGGGCCCGCAGCAGCTGCCCCCGCTGGGCCCTGGGCCTCCGAAGCCTCGGGCTCCGCGGCCTGCGGCTCGGCAGGTGCCCGCAGTGCAGGCACAGACCGGTTGGCCTCGCATATGCGAGGCCGAGGCCGGGCCTGCACCGTGACATGGCCGCCGCGCGAGCGGATGAGGACGTGGTCGTTGTAGTAGATGCGGTTCAGCAGCGAGTGGACCATGTCGAGGAACATGAAGCGGAAGCCCGCCATCGGGAAGTGGCGCGAATCCACCACGCGCTCAAAGCCCCGCGGCTGCGGCTCCTCCTCCACCGGACCGAAGTCCGAGTCTTCCTCGCTGCTCCAGCTCCGTGGCGGGGGCACCACGGCCACCACCTGCTCCCCGGCGGGATCCTCGAGACCCCCGGCCGCCTCCGCGGCGTCGGGGCCTCCGCTGCCCGCGGCCACCGGAGGGCCGCCGGCAGCCCCGCACGCACCCAGCTCCTCGGGGCCGCCCGACACGCCGGGGCCTCCGACCACCTCACACACCGTGAATCTCCCCACCCCGAAGCCGCTCGTGGCCCCCGGGATCCCGCAGACTGCGAGTGACCCGGGGACGCCGAGCTCCCCGGACACGCCGGCCGCCGCACCTTCCGCGGCCGCCCCACCGACTGCGGCCTCCCCGGCTGGCGACACCAGGTTGCTCTCGTCAGGCTCGGGGTCTCCGGCCACACAGTCACCACCTCCCACCACTCTGCCCCATGTGCCCTCCGGCCCCACAGGGCTGCCCCGTCCACCTGAGTGCTGTTCTTTGTCCCCTGTGTCGGACATGGCACCGGGCACTACCTCAACGGGACCGGTTCTGGGCCTGTGGCGACGACAGGGAAGATGGCGGCCACTGAGATGACCGCCCCTGAGGGGAGCCTGAGGGAAAGTCTGAGGAGGGAAGGGAAGCCTGAGGGACGTGGATGGGGTTGGGTCAGGAGTGGCGCAGGAGCCAGCATTGGGTGGGGGGACAGTCGTCTGTGGCGGTGCCGGAGGGGGCACCAGGACAGGAAGGGCCAGGACTTACCCACCTAGGCTGCCGTGCCACTGACCGCTGCCAACTGGGGCTGGGAGGATTCCGTCTGGCGGGTGACGAGGGGCAGGGCGGGATGCATCAAGGGTCAAATCACCTCATCACGCTCATTTGCTGAGTCGTGAAGATTGACACATTCTGCATCCAATAAATGACCAAGGCCTTTAAGTTCTAGAATTGCCCACAATCATTTCCGGTTGTCTGAAGCCTTAGCGCACTATTACCTTTAGGTCAACATGAATTTTGTTCTTTCAATATATTATTGTCCAGAAAAATTGTGCAGGGCCAATATTGGGGAAACTTGTAAAGAGCAGAGTAAATATTTAGGTTTTTTGGGGGAAGCCACAGGTAAAACTGAGACTATTGTATAGGTACTTATATGACGAGAGGAAATAAATTTCCACAAATATTGTTGAAGACAAGAAAGTGACAATTTTATATAAATTTGATAATATGGGTTTATTATCAGAGAGTAGAATGGACTTTGTTTGGAAGAATAATATTTGCTTAATTGACCATCAAATCATCAAAATTCATTATTTATGTTCATCGGGCCTGGAATGAAGTTTTACATAGTTCAGCTTTACAAATGGCTTTGCACACAGATATTGGCAAATACTGATATCAATCATTGAAATAAATATTTACATATACTGATACTAATTCATAAGCATATGATTGCAATCAAATATTCTAATGTCTTGGAAGGACAGAGTTCTATTAGTCATCTCTTGGTATTTGTCTTTTAGCATGCCATTACATTGCTGATTAATCTCTTTCAATTGAGTTCACTAAGAAATACTACAAAATTTACAACAAAAGTGAATTTCCAAAACCATTCAGTATTCAATAATAACTGAATTTTTTGGTAAAAAATTAATTTCTAACATGAGCTAAAAAAAATCTCTTCTCCCCCCCTACCCCCACACAACTTTTTACCACTGTGAAGACATAGAATTACTGTATGATAAGAAGAAGGATATCTAGGTTCTATTTGTGACAAAATTTTAGAGAAATGTGATGGTTAAGTTCAAGAGAGTGAATTAAGTTCACCATTGATACTATTGAGTTAATAATTTATTAGAAATTTAAATATTTTATGTGGTGTAATTTCTGATAAATAATATAGTGGGTAACCATATGAATTAAATACATTTTTGCAAGATTTGTATATTTGTTCACTAAACCTTTTTATATTCACATATTTTTACTACCATTAATTGTAACACATCTTAGCAGATTCCACTTCAGGTTATAGTTCGTGTTTTTTTCAACTTCTTAAAAAATAATCTGCTCACAGTTATGCCATGCAGAATGTTCACAAATACTAATTCTTCAGTAACTTTAAACTCAGCCTTGACTCCTCAAACATAACAAGCTATCAATATTCATTACATCTCTTGACTCTTAATGTTACAAGACATATACCAGATCCTAGTCATTCTTTCATTCACCAGGTATATACTGCCCACCTGCTAAATAACTGAAGTTATGCTAGTGACTTCCCACTCACAGATGCCTAAGATGCATGGTAAAGAGGAGAAGACAGACACTTGGATAATGGTGTCAAGTGTTAAAACAGGAGAAACAAAGTACTATGGGAGTGTGGGAGAGAGATTGATTAGGTCAGAAACAGGGAGGAGGGAAGCAGTTTGGTGCCTTGGAAGGTGCTTAGGAAGAGCACCTTCATTTGAAGTCTGAAGGATTACTAGGAATTTATCTAGCAACAAAGATGACAGAGAAGGGAAAGGAGAAAGGTCGCTACAGGTAAAGGGAACAGCATGAATAATGGAAGAGGTGTGTGTGTATACCTGTCCAAGAAATGAAATGGTCACAACATGGGCAGAACAGAAGTTGTGAGCCTGGAAAGAAAATTGTGATCATATTACTATTTAATAATAATTACTTAAAAAAACAATTATTATTTAGAAGGTTTTCTATGTCCTGTAATTCCTGTAATGCACATAACCTTCTTTGGGCTGCCATTTCCTCTTGTATAACAGTGCCCTTTCATTCTCTTCTACAGAAGCTGAAGTTTATTCCGTAAATCATGTATTTACACTTTAAACTTATTCTTTGGATGCTATCTTATGATGTACCAATATTGTGTCACTTTGTAACTGTTATTTGTACTTACCATTGACCCATGAAACCCAAAAATGGCAGAACTGTTTATGGCCTCCACCCTAGTGCCTTCTCTGCCATCATTCCTGTGGTACATTTATCCAAAAGCCAAATCCTCTACGATGCATATTGTGTCAGTGTTCTGATAGATATTTTTTTAATTTTCAAAAATATACATATATATATATAAAGTATATATTTGCCAAAACAGTTTATAGGGAATCATTTCTTTTGCAATTGCCTCCTCTCCTTATCAGTGAGGCTCAACCACATGATGACAGCTGTCAATCACTGTTAAAAAAGCATGTACCTGGAGCTTCTTCATGCAGGAAAGGACTGGGCACTGTGTTTGCCAAGGAGAAAGCTGTTGTCCTGAAGCAAAATGTGTTGGGGAGTGAAAAGGACACTGGAGGAAGAGTCCATCTCTTTGTAGCTGCCGCAAGCTGGTCGCAAACCTCCGAGTCCACTGTGTCACAGCCAGGCTGGGTGAAGGACCAGGGTCTTCAGGCCCAGCACCTTCTGCTGTCTGAGGAAGCCAGGGGAGGGCAGGGCCTGCGCCTTCCCTCCCCTATCTCAAGGGGCTGGGAGCCTTGTGACCTGGCGCCCAGCCCCTGGAGTGGGGTTGAATGTCGGGGCACCATTCCTTCTGCTGGGCCCTGGTCCCGGGTGAGTTGGCTTCGCCAAAGGCCCCTGGTCACTCACAGGCTCGCCTGGCTTGTGGGGCTTGAAAGAGAAGAATATTGCCACCCTGCCCTCTCCCTGTGCAGGGCCTTGCCATCCACAGGGACTTCATCATCTCATTGATGCCTCAGGATAAACATTTTTTTTTATAACTTATTTATATAGATTTTACATCCTTGTTCACTTTTGTACAACGTTTGCTTTCTCCTCTCAGTTGTAGTCCCGTAAAATTGGTTTCACTTATAGGAGGAATATAGGAGAACCAAATAAGGGATCAGGAAAAAATAACAATAAATAAGCACCAAAAATCATCAGGCAACTCTACATTAGAGGCTTTCTAAGGGGAGAGAGAAGGAGAGGGAAGGAGAAGCATATTAATTGGGTTTTCCCCTCCACTGTAAATTCACCTCCTCCCTTCATTTTTCCTCCCCAGAACCCCTTGGGTCAGACTTGTGGAGAGCTGTGGAGTCGAGGTTACTGAAGGACTAGAAAGAAACATTGTGGGCTTTTAAAGAACAAGGGTCTCTTGCACCCGAAAGGGAGTATGTTTTTGCTGGCAGGACTAATGCTCAGACGGTGTACAAACAAGGGGGGTGAAAAAGTACGGAGGCGGGGACTGTGGGAGATATAAGGAGGGAATCGGAACAATAAAGGAGCTTCCGTTTGCCTGAGAATCCTCTGTGTGTGTGTGTGTGTGTGTGTGTGTGCGCGTGCCTGGTTCATTATCATCCCCAGCTAGTGTGTGTGTGCAGGTGTGTGTGCGTGTGCGTGTGTGCCTGGTTCATTATCATCTACAGCCCGTGTGTATGCGTGCGTGTGTGCCTGGTTCATTATCATCTCCAGCCCGTGTGTGTGCGCGTGCGTGTGTCCCTGGTTCATTATCATCCCCTGCCGGCACCTCAAGACTGCGTTGCCCGGCCGGCCCAGGGTTAAGAAGTGGCGCCCAACGTGGGGCTTGAGTACTACAGAGGCCGCTGAGGGACCGATCCGGACGTATGGCCGTCTGCCTAACCAGGTAGGATAAAATTTGTGGGGTCGGCATCAAAGGATGGGTACTGAGACTTCTAAGCACCGTTTAACGGTCGCTATTCAGCATGTTCAAGCAGCTTATGGTACCGCTGTCAAACAGTCTTCGGCATGGTCTTTTGTGGACACTGTGGCTAGGGTGTGTCCCTGGTTTATAGAAAAGGGCGACCTCTCCAAGACAGCGTGGAACAAAGTTAGCGGTGATTTAACATTGCATCTTCAAATATACGGTACTGATGACCTGCCCGTTGCCACGTTTTCTATGTGGCGCCCGAACAAGGACATGCTCGCTGGAGAGGGTCAATTTGCAGGTAACGACCAAATGCAGTATGATCCCGCTGTTTTTGTCCAGGTACAGACGGTCCCAGGACCGTGGGCAACTGTGGTGGAACTGACATCCCTTTGTGTAAAGTAGTTCAAGGCCCTAGTGAGCCTTACTCGGCCTTTGTTGATCGTTTACTACTTATTGCTGGCCGTGTTCTGAGAAGTACATAGCAGGGATTGTAGCACTGAGAGTCTGGGGTGACTTTTTGCCTCTAGGCTGAGCTGGAAAACCTTGAAAATATTTTTTTCCCCCTGTGCACATTCAGGTTGAACACAAAAACTAGTTTTGTGACTAGTTTTTGATGACCTCAAGGAACTGACCATTGTAATTTTTGTACCAGTGAACCAGGAAGTTAAGTGCTTTTATACTCATTTACTTACATTTAAAATATATGAAAGTGGAAGAAACTTAAGCGAGCTTAGAACTAGTCAAGTAGTTTAACATCAAAGGCCTGTATTAATAAACAGCTATGCTAAAACTTTTCAAGTAGTACAGTATATAGTGATGTACATAGTTTGTTAATACAGTCGTAGCACCCTGTATAGATGTCCTAATTACATTTCTACATTTTTTAAGATTTTTTTATTTGTTCATACAGAATTGGGGTATAGGCCAGACATGCAGAGGGTGAGAGGATTCATCAGGGACAGAGTGGGGAGCAGAACAGGCAGATCGAAGTACACCGCTGAGGGGAGCAGCGGGCGGGTCAGGAGAGGTCTGCCTCGCCATGTGGATCTCCTCCAGGGCAGGCGGGGATTGAACTCATGTGGAAGTGGCTTAAGCTTCTTAGTGCTGTGCTTTAACCTGCTGCGCCACCAGGGAGGGCCCATTTCTACATTTTTAATACTCACATCAGTTTCTGCATTAAGTTTGTGACAGATCCGTGTTGTTCTTAGTCTATGTGACACACTTGACTCCACTGTTTTATTCTTGTACACAAAAAAGTGCAATATGGAGATGTATACAGTCTTTGCTATGTTGGGTTTGTAAACTGTTTCAAAATTTTCATCCTTTTGCCAAAGTGGTAGAGTATGTAGTTGATAAATCATACATTCGGTGGTGACTAGTGATGTTCTTTATAACCTTCACCATGTTTAATGCTACTTATGAGTTTAATGCTACAGATGTTTTCGAACAAACGGTCTCCGTGTGTGCAAACACCACCTGCTCCTTTTTGAGACTGGGGGCATGCCTTAAGTTCCCGTTCCTTTGCATCCTGTTTAATGAAAGTGACACCAACGTTGTCAACTGTTCCCGACTAAGATGCTTATTTGCTTCATGCTGTTTCCATGAGACCTTTGCCCTCGACATGCGGTTGCCAGGAATTGTCCCTATGCTGCTGAGCGCCCCTTCGGAGTTTCCTGCCACCCTCGTACATCAAAAGAGAGATTTTGGAATCCCTGCCGGCATCGTAGCTGCCGTCACTATGGCCGCTGCCGCTGCTACCGCAGCTACCTGGCGCTCACACAGACTGCTGCTGCTGCCGCTACCACAGACACACTGTCCTCACAGGTTGCTGCTGCGCTAGAGACTCAGAATCATGTAAATGAACATATATGCTCTGGTGTGCTGTTGCTCAATCAACAGATTAGCCTTGTGCAGGAAGAAATGGATATGTTGTATGATATGACTCTTGTTTCACGCTCTCTCTCTCTCTGTATCACCACATCTGGGGTGTTACACATCTCTGTGTTACACCTGTTAAGGTCCACAACATCTTGCTGTCAGTTATGCAGATAAATAGATACTTCAGGGGGAAGTGGGATTCGCAGTTCAGAAATTATACCTGGCAGCTGGCAAAAGAAATTGTAGCAATTAACAACACCAAGGTGCCCACAGTCTCGATCTCTGCCTCCGCCTCCATAGTTTTGAGGGGTGTGCAATGGTTCAAGGGTTGGGCAGGTGCCATAGGCCTGGCCCTCTTGTTGCTTTCAGTCCTCTGTTTCATAATACACCGCCTTCGGCTTCATTCCCAGGCCCTGGCTCAACAGTGCCTCGTGACGACTCAGGTTGCCCTCGCTCTCCAGTCTCAACATCCCCTCGATCAGATGTGGATCAACCTGATCCAGAAGGCCGGTGAGCCAATGATGGGTAAGATGGGTGTCACTGGTGACCAACCTAAGACAGGTCATGGGGGCGGTGCTCCCCTATGACTGAAGACAGCTAAGGCACCTTATGGCACCCACAACCTAAGACAGGCCCGATTCCAAAAACACCATAAAACGGGAGATGTGGAGAGTTACGGAGTCGAAGTTACTGAAGGACTAGAAAGAAACATTGTGGGCTTTTAAAGAATAAGGGTCTCTTGCACCCAAAAGGGAGTATGTTTTTGCTGGCAGGACTAAATGCTCAGGCGGTGTACAAACAAGGGGGGTGAAAAGTACGGAGGCGGGGACTGTGGGAGATAATAAGGAGGGAATGGGAACAATAAAGGAGCTTCCTTTTGCCTGTGGATCCTGTGTGTGCGTGTGCGTGTGCGCCTTGTTCATTATCATCCCAAGCCCACACCTCGAGACCGCGTTGCCCGTCTGGCCCAGGGTTAAGAAGACTGTGCTGAGAGGACTCATGGGATTTGCGCAGTGAACCCTGATGTGACCTGCAAGCTGCACATGCTGGTCCTCTCTCCCTGGAGACTGTTGCACAGGCCTGCCCAGAGGCCAGCTGGTGGTTTCAGTCAGATAAAACCAGAGCGTGAGAAACTGGATCCTGCTTCCCTGTCAAGAAGCGCCATGCCTTGAGCCATGTGCTCTGTAGGCTGAACTGCTCACAATATTCCCTATGACTGGCCACAAAGTACCAGATGGTTTTGAGTGTTGCATCTGGAATGTTCTGCTGTTTTTGGCATGTTCTTTGATCCTTTCACCTAGAATCCTGGCCTGGCACTGGGACTACATGGCTACAGCAGGATAGATGATCATCAGAGGACATGAAGAAGCTGGGTGCTGAATAGTGAAGTTGTCAAAGATTTGAGGCAGACAAGTGTGGCGAGGTTTCCAGCAGTGTTCAGTGTGTTCAAGATCACAAATTTGTTGTGAATTCAGTCAAAAATATTTTCAAAATTGAAATAATTTTCAAAATAGTTTTTCCAAATATCAATATTTTTGGCTGCTTCAATTGAGAATAAGGACAAGGAATACTGTTGGTTATACTAGGGCTGGGCTTGGTTTCGTGTATGTGATAGAGTGTGAGGAGGAGGAGTGTATACTTTTAACAAGAGAGTGTATACTTTTTTATGGTAGTAAAAAATGACTACAAATTTAGTGGCTGAAGATACCATGAATTTATCATCTTACAGTTCTGTATGTCAAATCTCCAAAATGGTTTCTTTTTAATTTTTTAAAAAGATTTATTTATTCCTGCATACAAGAACTGGAGTGCAGGCCAGAGGTGCAAGGGGTGAGAGGATTGACTAGAGCCAGAGTGGGAAACAGAAGTGGCAGATTGACTGAAATACACTGCTGAGGAGAGCAGTGGGCAAGACAGGAGAGGTCTGCTGTGCCATGTGGGTCAGTTCCCTGGCCGGGGGTCACACTCGTGACATGCTGCAGTGGCTGCAGATTGCTTCATAGTGTTAGTCTTAACCCCTTGCACCACCAGAGAGGCCCCTCACAATGGGTCTTAATGGTTAAAATCCAGGGATTGACAGAAGAGGCCTTCTCTGGCTTCCAGAAGCTGGCCACATTTCTCAGCTCAGAGTCTCTGTCCATATTCAAATCCAGCAGCATAGGTGTGAGTTTTGTTTATGCTTCAGTTCTCTCTTCTAATTCCCCCTTCTGCTTTTAAGGACACTTGTGATTGCATGGGGGCTCATTAGATCAGTTGTTTAAAAACTCTAATTCCATCCACAGCCTTCATTCCCCTTTGCATGTAACCTAACTAGGGATTAAGGTATGGACACATTGGTAGGTATTTTTCTGCCTACCATAGCACAATTATAACACAATGGTTATAACTAAGTAAGGAGGGAAATGGAGAAAGCAGTAGACAACCCAATAATTTGATAGGGGCAAAGAACTATAGTACTAGAGTGGAAATTTTCAAAATGACAATTTCTTTTATTTTTTGAAATAACCATTATGGAATTAGGTTCTTTGTAGTATACATAGAATACCAATTTGTGAGGGTAAATTCCATTTGTTGAGGCAAACACAGACTTGTCTTAATAGAATGGATATCACTCTCTAAGGTATCTCAATTTGAGGCATTCCAGATTGTGACCTCCACCTCTTCTTTTTCCCAGATTGGTTCTCTTGTTCTTACTATGGCACACAATGACCAGTACATCACTTTCATCATCCTTGATTCTTTTTGAAAATACATCCTTTCAGAACTTCATCATTCTTTCAGAACTTCATCCTTTCATCACAGACTGCTGGATTTTCTCCAGTTTGGTGATTCTCTACCTCATTCACCCAAATTGGAAGTTGTCTGGGCACTATTCTAGGACCTCACCTCCCTGTATCATTCCCTTTCTCTCAATGACCTGATACTTTTTCATGACCTTAGAAATAACACAAATAATGATCCAAATTTATATTGCTGAATCAAATCTTTCCTCTGAGCTATAGTGTCAGAACAGACTCCTCCTTATCTCCACTTGACTAGCTTACATATAACTCCAATCTGAAATGGCCAAAATGGAGCTCATGATTTATTCCACCTCCCAACTTGTTCTTCAAAGGAAGAATCACAAAGTTTCCCTTAAAGCTCCAGGACTATTCCAAGGGGAACTTGTACCAAAGTTGGTGTCTTGATGGAGGGAAGGAGAGGGACAAGGCCAAGAGAAGCATGGCCTTGAATGTAGATACTCTGGCCCCATGGGGCACCCTGGGGCATGGTGTATTTCACTGTGTACTATTGTAAGAACAAGAGAACCAATCTGGGAAAAAGAAGAGGTGGAGGTCACAATCTGGAATGCCTCAAATTGAGATACTGTATGAGAGAGGGACTTTTCAAGAAGACAGTGTATCATTCATTGTCACAGATCTGGCCCAGGTCACCGGCATTCTGTGACCCACGATTCAGGGAGAGTCTCTTCCACCCTGCGCTGGCTGAATTTTTAGCCCAACAACAGAGGGAAGAACTGGTGAGGGAGAGTGCTCACAGCCCCTTGGAAAGAGTCAGGCAGGCACCCAGAGGTTCCTTACTCCTTGAGAACAGAGACCTTGTTCTGTGCACTAAATTCCCCAGCACCTAATACAGAGTCACCCACTGAGAAGTGGCAGTTGATGGGAATAAAATGAAACTCCTTGGGGAAAAGTGCAAAAAGCAGAAGTGGGAGGGTCTAGGCTTGTTTCTTGCCCAAGTGCCTCCTGCCAGCGTGGCTGGCATCAGAGAAAGTCTCTATGTCATAGGGAAAGCACAAGTTTGGCTAGCAATTCTCAAGTACAGCAGCGCATTGAACTTCCTGGGCATGAAAAGAACATAGGGATCCACCCTCTCGCTCTCTGCAGGGAAACACACTGAGTGCACTATCTAGCGACTGCCATTGGGTGGAGCAGCGTGACTGTTTTAGAGTAGAGATGCGCCTTTGCCGAAGAAAGATTACATGTTTTTATTCGTTGTGGGGTGTGTGGCAATTCTGTGACTGTGACGGATGAAGACAAAAACAAAAACACTCCATAATGGCTGAACTCAGACAAAATATGGATATTGTCCAAAGCACAGAAATGACCGGCTCTCTCTCCCAGCTAATATGAGTGATCACTGCTTCTTAACCCATTATAGCTTTAGCTTTACACTAGTCAACAACTCCTTACATAAAATTTATTGACCCAGTCACAGAATTGTTTTGCTCATTTATTTATTTATTTTATTGTGGCAACATTTGCTCACAACAATGTCCAGGTGCCAGGGGTACAGCCTCTCACCTTGCCCACCACACAATGTCCGGTCACCATGAACCCTAACCCACTGGAATTGCTCTGGCTTTCTGAACACTCCACAAGAGGGCACCTGTAGCTTCCTTTGACTGTCCCCTAAGTCACACAACCCAAGCTCAACTCCTATAAGTCTAACCCTCTCTTCTCAAGACACCTTGTAGCCTCTCTCCTTCCACGGTTCCCTGTGATGTCAGTAAGGGATAAACCCAGCTTGAGCTACGTGTGTGTTCCTGGTAGTTTTTGGCGAGAGGACAGTGACTTTATCGGTGCAGTAATTGCAGGCCGAGCGAGGATGCAGACCTCCCATGAGCATCACTTCAAGAATCCTAGAAAGAATTCAAGAAATGTCTGGAACAAGCAGCCTCGCCTCATGCAAAACAGAAAAAGAACCGACAGAGCAGTCATGGACTTCTTTCAGCAACACATCATGAGCCACTGCGCCGTTTATGACTCCGCCCCCAACTGCTGCTTCCCTCACACAGGCACCTGAATGGTGGCCTTCCTCTTCCAGCAAGAACTCAGGGCCGCTTTTTTCTCTGCAATTTCTGTTTCGGGGTCCCAGGAAGTGGGAGTTGAACTTTAGGCTCGTTAAATGCAGAAACTAACAATTTGCTTACAGTTATAACATCAGTGGAAAATTGTAACCCTGTTGTGACTCTTTGAAAAATGCTTTTAGGGACAGAAACTTTAGGTTCATGGCTTCCCCCAGTGCATTCTCAATTTTTAAAAAATTATTTACCTTCTTTCATAATTAATTTCTATATATTATTTGATTTCTTCCCCCAGTTGTCGTCCCTGTAGTTCTCCCACGACCACAGCATCTTTGACTTGTCACCACAGTCCCTTGTGCTGCTTCCTCATCTGTTTTGACCCCTCTCTCTCCCCTCCCCTGCTGTAGGCCTCAGATCTACGGTCAGCTTGCAAGTTTTGTCTTTTTCCTGACCCTATGCTCGGTTTCTCTATTTGCCATCTGTAAGCGAAACCATCCCGATATTTATCTTTTTCCTTCTGACGCATTCTCAATTTCTTGAACATTCATTAGCTTCCAAATGAAGGCTAGAAGACATGGCATAATAACTGAAGGATCTGACACTAATCTTATTCTCAAGGAACATGTCACCTGCCTGGGGAGACAGCAACACAGGGACAGAGACTGCTAATGGCATGGCCCTTTGTGTCTCACACGAGCCGGACCTGTACATGCGGGATTCCCACCAACAGCTTGCTGTGGGCCAGTTGAGTCTAGAAAGGCTCATTGGGGAAGGCGGGGGCTAAAATAAAATTGAATTCAAAGGGGCGTTTTTTTGTTTAATGTTTTCATTTTATCGCTAGCACAAAGAGAGTTGGGGTCATTAATTGATTTTGAGAGGACTTTGCGATGTTCCTTTAAGACCAGTGGGGCTGAAGCACCTATCCCCCAAACAATGCTTAAAATGATCACTTTTTACTGCAATCCCAGCTCTCCTGGGGAATGTTGCCAAGCAGCTGACTGCACATTTCATCAAATACAAACTTCCCCACATGTGGAAAAATAATAAAATGTGAAGTATATAAGGACCTGCAATTTCTAACTTGAGGAACTGAATTCCTGTGAACCAGCATCTACAAACCCCCATCGGTCACAAGTGACTGACAGTCATATTCACTGACATTCTTTGTTGTCACTATATTTGAATTTATCAATTTCTCATAGAAATTGATTGATAGAAATTATCCTCAAGGTTCATCCATATTATGACATATTACAGAATTTCCTTCTTTTAATTTTTTTAAATTGAGGTGTCATTGGTTTATAACACTGTATCTGATCCCACCTCTTCATATATTATTACACCACACCCACCACTAACAATTTCCTTCCTTTTAAAGGCTCAGTAGTGTTCCATTGTAGGTATGGATCATATTCTCATTATACATCTGATTTCTCTCTCTTTTTACTACTAACATTATTATTTTTTTTAAATAGAGATAATAGATCCTCCCTGGTGGCGCAGCAAGTAAAAGCACAGCACTGAGAAGCTAAAGCCAGTTCAGCATGAGTTCGATCCCCACCCTGGAGGTGACCCCCATGAATCCTTACACTGCCCCTATACCTCTGGCCTGTACCCCAGTTCTGTATGCATCAATAAATAGTAAAAATGTTCTTTAAGATTTTGAGACATCATCTTTTCATTTAACAACATGCTGACATTTTTTTCCAAAACTGGGTGTAATGTTTCCTTAGTTACAAATAAATTTCAGATCTGCAATAACAAATTCCAGTTCCTACTCCTGCACCAATTATCTCTGAAATTTTAAATTTATATCTGAACTTGAAGAAGAGCTACCCACTCACACAAAGTTGAGGTCTGTGTGCCACACTTTGGGGAAACTCTTGAAATATGTATAATTGTTGTTTTAAAATTGCTCAGATTTATTATTGTAATCTCATTGAGGTATGGAAAAACCAGCTCTGAAGGACACCAGGCAATTGGTAGGAGACCTTGACTTCCATTCCCGTGTTTTCTCCCCTCCTGGATTTCTCTTTTGATGAGTCACTCTGGGAAACACAACATAGGTGAGGAAGTTACCACCTGGTAAAATGTACCAATTCCTACCCCCTTAAATCCAGACTTTCATTCCAGACCGAAGTGCCAAGCAGTAAAGATCTGATGGCTTTAGAAGTACAGTAAGTTCTGGCCCTCCCTGGTGGCGCAGCGGGTTATAGCACAGCACTGAGAATCTAAAGCTGCTTCCACATGAGTTCGATCCCCACCTGCTCCAGAGGTGACCACATGGCGTGGCAGACCTCTCCTGACCCGCCCGCTGCTCCCCTCAGCAGTGTGCTTCGTCGATCTGCCTGTTCTGCTCCCCACTCTGTCTCTGGTGAAGCCTCTCACCGCCCCTGAGCCTCTGGCCTGTACCCCAGTTCTGTATGCACAAATAAATAAATCTTTAAAAAAATAAAAGAAGTACAGTAAATTCTCACTCATGTCATTGAGAGATTCTTGGAAACTGCAACGATAAATGAAACCGCTTAGAAAGAAAACGGGTCCTTGAATAATATGATTCATTTAACAAAGTCTGGGGTTCTTTCATTCTCAACTATATATACATATTATATATATATTTGTGTGTGTGTGTGTAAAGATCACTGAATCAAATCATGTTATTTGCACCATCATTGGTACTGGGTTCTAGAAGAAAGAACCAGTGTTCCTCAGAGAAATGGCAGACACTAGGACTGGGGGCAAAGAATGTACAAGATGAACCTAGAGGATTTGTAGTGACAGGAAGTACTAAAAAAATCACCAAGTGCTGGGTTTATGTCAAAGGGACACAGAGGTTGATCTGAAAGAGTATCCAGTGAACAAAGCTGAAATCAGTTGAAGTATAAAATCTATAATGATAATATTATATTATAACCCAGTGTATAGCATGAATATCCATGTGCCTATATAGGTATAAATAAATGATTGAATAAATAAAATGTAGCAGGAGACAAATTATGCAGAAAATTCCAAATACTTTATGTAGATATTCTGTCCTGAAGGAGGTAGAGAAAACTCCCCACCCTGTAAGTGTGGGTTGGGTGTCGTGACTTCCTTCTGCAGGGTACAGCTAGGAACGGGAGTTTAAGAGTAATGACACAGTGGCACAGTGAATAAAGCTAACAAACACCACCTCCAACTAGGCAACCCAGTCAACATCAGCAGAGACAGACTATTGATACATTGGTAAGGTACCCTTGATATGATGTGATGAGAATGATACTTGACCTCTGTGATCCTTCCCAAAGCCCATAATCTCACGTTAAAACTATCCAATATGTCCTGATGAGGGGGAGTTCTACAGTATGCCAAGCTGTACACCTCAAAACTCTTAAGGACAAGGACTGTCTGAGAAACTGTCACATCCAAGAGGAGTCTGAGACACATGGCAAGTATATGTAATAGAGTACCTTAGTGAGATCCTGAAACCGAACGAAGACAGCAGTAAACTGTAAGGAAATCTTGGTGAACCATGGATTGTAGTTAATAATGTCAATTTTGCTCCCTGATTGTAACAAATGCATCATAAAACATTAAGAAGAGCAGAATCTTGGTGAAAATACATGGGAACCCTTTGCAACTATTTTCCTAGCTCTAAAACTTTCCCCAAATCAAAAGCTTATCAAGATAATTACCTGCATGTTCAGTACATGTGCAGTTTTGATTGCAGTTTAGGAACTGGGATAGTTATGAATATTAAGGGAAAAATGAACAAAGCCATGTAATGTATTAGGTGGTGACAAGTGATAAGGAATATAGAGGATGTATAGGAGAAGTAGAGGTGAGATTTTTATTTTTTTTAAGATTTATTTATTCATACAGAACTGGGGTACAGGCCAGAGATGCAGAGGGTGAGAGGATTCACCAGAGTGGGGTACAGAACAGGCAGGTCGATGAAGTACACTGCTGAGGGGGGGAGCGGGCGGTCAGGAGAGGTCTGCCTCTCCATGTGGATCTCCTCCAGGGCAGGCAGAGATCGAACTCATGCGGAAGTGGCTTAAGCTTCCTTGTGCTGTGCTTTAACCCGCTGCGCCACCAGGGAGGGTGAGATTTTTAAAGGAGACATCCAGGGAAAGCCTGGCTGAGAAGAACATCAGTATTTAGACAAGGGAAGGTAAAGTGGATTTACACTTTTAGGAAAAATTTTTAAAGGCCTGAACATAGTATAAACTACACATCCTGTCCAACCCTCCGTTAATCAGCGTAGTCACCCCTCAGGCATTTCAGTGATTGATTTCCCTGTAGTGTGCAAAAATGGGGTGTCTGCCCCAAGACCAAAATCTTTTACCTGTGTGCACGCTCTTTTCCAAACATTGGTGTTGGTAACAAGTAAAACAAAAAAGAATTGCAAGAATATAATAGAAGTTTCGGTTACTCCAAATTATTTTAGGGTTTTCTCAACTTTTATTTATGATATATTTACGAAAGTAAGTAAATGTGACTTTCTTAGAAATACTGGATAACTCCCAAATTAGGCAGTCTATGGTTTTGGCCCCTTATAATCACTAGAACATCTGTGGCCTATATTTAACTATAATTTAAAAAAATATTTTTTATTTATTTATGCATACAGAACTGGGATACAGGCCAGAGGTGCAGGGATAGTGAAAGGATTCACCAGAGACAGAGTGGGGAGCAGAACAGGCCGACTGCTGAAGTACACTGCTGAGGGCAGTGGGCGGGTCTTGTCGCGCCAAGTGGATCATCTCCAGGGTGGGGATCAAACTCATGGTGAAGTGGCTTTAGCTTCTTAGTGCTGTGCTTTAACTTGCTGCACCACATGGGAGAGACCTCAACTATAATTTTTACCTTCAGTTGGTAGAAACATTCTTAAACCTGATCAGATAAATGTAGTGATAATCAAATGGCCATTTTCTATTTCTTCATGTTATCAGTGAAATGTAGTGTTGCTTGATGAGTATGCTAGAGATCATGTGTTGTAAATTAAGAAATTGTTGGTAGTGTTGGGTGCACATGGTAACAACATATGAAGGCAGGATAGTATACTAGCACAAATACAAACAATGATATAAATCAACATTACTTCAATTAAAAACTTTTTTTTAATCATAGGTTTCAACACATTATTTTTCAAATTTTAGAGAAGAGCCAACAGAAAGTCATGTTACTGAGTCCTAAACATAGTGGTAAATGTCAATGAGAACCTTCCAGAAATAGACCTGTAAGTGTTAATGCAGGCAATGATGTCTCAGGGTAAAAATAAATGTACATACAATTCTGACATTCTCCCTTATAACTTCTGGTCAGTTTAAAAATCCCCTCTAGTGTGAATACTCTTTTTGTTGGATTGGCTGAGTCATGTTATCAAATGAAATATTAAGAGCTGTGTGGTATGCTGTGTAACCTCAACCCAGCTACTTGATCTCTCTTAGCCTCCATCTCTTATTAGGTGGGGAAAATATAAGTCCTTGCCTCTTGACATTATTTTGTAGGTTGAATCCAGCAATGCATCTAAATGGAAGCAGTAGTCAACGAGTATTATCTGTTATTAGTTAAGGTAAAGCAAGCACCATTACAATGAAAACTAGCACGTTGTCCTGGAAAGAGGACTGCGCTGGATTCTAGCTTTGATTGGCCACAAAGGCCTTGGGTAGATGATAAACTCTCTGTAGAGATTAGTTTATTCCCTTATTTAAAAATAATGAAAACTTTGGGGGAGATGGCTTTGAAGGTCCCATTCAATTTTTTTGTTGTTTAATTTTTGATTGAAGTACAGTCGGTTTATATCCTTGTTAGTATTTGGGAAGTATAGGGCTCCTTCCCACCCCTCCTTCAGGTGTAGTTACTGTACCCCCTTACCACCAAGGCACCCATAACCCTCCATCACAGCCCACTGTGCTTCCTCCCCACTTCGCTCTTTCCTCCTCCTTCCCTCTTCCCCTGGGTGCCTCAGTTCCGTAGTCACTTTTCAAGTTTGATTCTATCTGATCCTTTGCTTGGCTTATATATTTCCCACGTAAGTGACACTATCTGGTATTTGTCTTTTCCCTTCTGAGTTTGTCTGCTTAGATAATCTCCTCCAGCTCCATCCATGTTGCCACGTCATGAGTTTTTGTTTTCGGTCACTGGGATGTGTTCCACTGTGTGTGGACCACAGCTTGGTGGTCCGCTCAACTGTGCGCTCAGGTTGTTTCTGCAGAGCGGTTATTGTCCATAGTGCTGCAATGAGCATAACGGCACATATTTTCTGTCCAGTCAGCGTGCTTGTATTCTTCAGGTAGATACCTAGAGGTGCAATTGCTCTATTGATCTACACGGTAGATCTATTTGGAATACTTTCCGCTATTTCCACACAGCTTTCCATAAGGGTGCCCTTTTCCACCCCCCTCCCCCCGAGAGTGCAGGGGGGCTCCTTTCTGTCCGTATCACTGCCACTGCTTGTTATTTCTGGTCTTTTTGATATGAGCCGTTCTCACAGGTGTGTGTGGTTTTGACGTACATTTTACAATTCCAGAACTCCCCTATTACAGAAAAGTGCACTCTGTTTTGTACCCCAAAGATTAGTAAATCTGAACTATGCAAGTTACTGGATTTAAAACAAAACAAAACTGTGTCCATGAAGTGATGGAAGAGAGTGGGTCTGGGCACCACACCAGGACTGTGGGTTGGGGCTGTCAGCCACGGTGAGGAGTGGGGGCCAGCAGCGCCTGCCGTAATGGCTGAGAGCCGCTCAGCCTGGGAGTGTGACAGGAGCAGGCTGAATGAGGCCATTGAGCCCACGTCTTCTCATTGCCATGTGTGTTCCTGTACTTTGTGCATTTGGAACACGTGGGAGTGCTTCAGAAGCACCCACACAATAGTTCTTTGATGACTGTGCCTACAATTGAATATCCACACTGATCTTGCCATTGGTTTGGTGCGTATGAACCATTAGTGAAACTTTATTCCTGGCTGGGGGTGGGAGAAAGCTGCCTCTGGAACCCAGAAACCCATGAATTACTGATGACCACAATCTGGGATGGAGAAGCTATGTGGTAAATTGGTCTTTATTGAGTTGGAAGGTATGAAATGCACACACAGCCCTGACATGAACACTCTGAACCTGCTGTGGAAAAAAGCCTCAGCAACACCTCATAAGCACACACTTGCTGTTTTTCCTTTGGAGGAAAAAAATAAATAAATACATAGAAAAAAGAAATTGGGGCTCTCCCTGGTGGCTCAGCGGGTTAAAGCACAGCACTAAGAAGCTAAAGCCACTTCTGCATGAGTTTGATCCCCGCCTGCCCCAGAGGTGATCCACATGGAGTGGCAGACCTCTCCTGACCCGCCCGCTGCTCCCCTCAGCAGTGTGCTTTGTCGATCTGCCTATTCTGCTCCCCACTCTGTCTCTGGTGAAGCCTCTCTCCACCCCTGAGCCTCTGGGCCTGTACCCAAGTTCTGTATGCACAAATAAATAAATCTTTAAAAAAGAAAGAAAGAAATTGGGAGGAAATAGCTTGATGAATGGGCTGTTTCCAGAGAAAGAAACAAGCAATATAGCCTTCAGTTTGTGGACTCATCAGTTCCATTGGCTGAATATGATGTCGGGGTGCCCAAGGGACCTTTCAGTAACATCAAGTGTGCAAGGAACCTGGATGGCCAAGGGCAGTTTCCATGCACAGTAGCATCGCTCTTCCATATGGTTGAATGAACCAGTCATCAGCACAAACATAAAGGACCCTGGGATAGCTTCTCCCCCTCCCTACCCCAGCAGATTACCAGAAGATAGTAAATATTCTGCACCTCCCACACATGAAGGAACAGAGAGAAGCCTGTGTGCTGTTTTGTGGGGCCTGTGCCCTTTGATGTGGTCAATGTGTGCTTAAAGTTGATCCTTAGCTTTCAGGATGCAGAAATATGTTGAGATCATCGCTGTCCCCTCCTCTTGGGTAATGAGGTTCCAAGAAATGGTTTTCAAACTCATAACAAATGGTTTTCTAAAGTAATTTGGGGGCATGACTTAATAATGATTCATACTCTTGAATCCTTGCTATATGACAGGGACTCACAATTTCTTTCCATGACCCAGCTCATCTAAACCTCATGATAATCCTGTATTATTTTACATCTCTCAGGCAGAGGAAGTAATCTACAGGTGGTAATGACAGATTGCTGTAGCCACAAATTATGACAGGCCATAATAACAATAGAAGTCTAGTCCCTCTGCTACTTGGGAAGACTATGGGGAGTGGGTGAGGAGGGATACCTGTAAGCAGAGAACATGGCTTCTCTCCTTCTGTGTATGACTTCGTTACAACAGTGACACACAGAAAACTAAAGGTCATCTCCAACTTTCGGAGTCACTCGTTGAGGACCCTGGACGTTGCCCAATGCGTGAGTGCTGCAGCTGAGTAATTACTCCAAACTCACTTCTCTCACCAATGATCCCTCAGTCAGACATTCCTCAGACTTCCAGTCTACCTGTCTCAGACAAACGTGACCCAAGGCACCTGAGTGCACTGCTGGAACCTGGGGAGGGCACAGGTGTGTTCTGAGTACAAGAGAGGTTGACAAAGAAGCAGCTTCCAGGAATTGGGCAGCATCCCAAACCAGACTCCCAGCCTTTGAGTGCTTGGCGAAAATGGGGATTCTGGCCCCCTAATGAGGCTGATACTGATCAGGTGACAGGCTTTCCCTCCACAAGATGCTGACAAACAAGAATGTGTCGCTCTCTCCTTCACTGTATGACCCAGACTGGAAACAAATTTGTTTAAAGTCAAACCCCTTCTCATCTGTCAGCACAAAATAAAATAGCTGTCTTACATAATGCTCTGCAAGTCTCCACATTAAACAAAAGTGGGTTGATTAATCTATTCACTTCTGGTTTGCAGAGGTGTTGCTGAGATAAAAGAAACGAATGGTGGTATTCATTCCCAGCCATCTCTGGAGTCATCATCCGTGCTCGGCCTGACACCAGCAGTCATAGTGGGAACTGGTGGTTGTTGGCAGGTTCGAGGATAGGGACACGGTGGGGAGATGAGGACTGCTGGGGTATTTGGACCTTTTAACATGGCGACCCCCCCCCTCAGGTTCCCAAACCAAGGGCTTTCCCGCCTTTTTTGTACTTGCCAACATGCCCATCCTGATCTTCCTCTGTTTTCCTGCCCACGCGTTGCTTTAATAGCCAGCAAAATCCGGCAGAGGTCAGCTCCTCTTGACAGACTTAATCATTAGGCTGTTTTGTTTTGTTTTTCAGGTTTTGTTCTTCCGGCCTTTAAGGCACTCTCCACCCCAACTCAGATCCTGAAAGCACACACCCAACAACCACCTGAAGGCCTCCTAACAATAGGGCAGAATGACACAGCCTCCGGTTTTTGTAGAGATCTACTTGTCTCCCTGACGGTGGGCAGCAACCTTCACTTATTCCAGTTATGTAACTGTTGGTCAGCCAGTTCCCATAAGGCTCATCTCTGACCTACTTGTACCTCATAATTCAATGACTTCATAGGTTACAGGAGGTGAGGCTGCCAGGTTGCTATAGAAACTTTTGCTTGACTGACCTTTTTTTTTTTCCTAATATTCTTTTTTGAGGGGGAAAGGTTAAATGAACGATTTTATGAGGATTATATATATATATGTTGAATATAATGTGCTTTTTCACAGATGCAAATGCTTGAAACATCTACCTCAGACCAGTTCCATTCGTCTCCTGGGTTTCTGGATTTGTTTTTCATTTTTACATTTCTTTCATTTTCTTACTAAATGTGTCAGTCACTCACAGGCCTATAGACCTTTGGAGCACACACATGCTCACTCACCCTCTGCTAAACCTCCTGTGACCATGTCCTACCCTCTACCTTCCCCCATCACCTCCTGCTTCCCCTTGGATAACCAGTATATTTTTCACAAAGTCTAAGGAATTGTTTTTGCTGTGCTATGGCAGTATATAGTTTTTGATTATTTCTGTTCTCCAGATGAGTGAAACTATCCAATATTTGCTTTTCATTTTCTGACTTATTTTGCTTGGCATAATCACCTCAACATCCAACCATTTAGTCTCAAATGGTACTATATTTTCACATTTTCAATTAAATAATTCTATTATGTTCCCAAAAGGTGCAGTAATAACCTGGGAATGACCCCTGAGTTGTACCAGTTATGTCTAGAGTACTCATTTCATCATCAGGCCTAGATTGTACAGGTTAGTGTGATGAAGGGAAGAGTGGAGAATTGATGAGACATGGTGCAAGGGAGTTGGGGGGCCCAGAATTCTGGCAAGCCTGAGGTCACAATACAAAAGATCAGCGAATAACTATGCTCTAGACCCAATGATGAAGGCCGCCATAGCCCCAAACCCTGCTCTGAGGAGAACAGTGACTCCCATTAAGTGCCATGGCAACCCGCAGTCAGGCCCTGTGCTGGTGGCCAAGACAAAGCGTGAGTCCCTAAGAGCAGAAATTGACCTTGGGACTGAATGACTGTCTACTTAGGTAATGTTGGGGAAACCTAGATGCCTCCTGTCCTCCTGGAGGGGTAGCACTAAGGACTAGCTTGAGGGAGAAGCATAGATCCCTTTATCACCATTTGATTCCCAAAGTACCATCAAATAAAATAATTAAAAATTCCTTAATAATGAAACCTGTTTTAAAATTAAGAGATTTGTGTTATTTTTTGCTTCTTTATCATGTACAATCTAAGGAGAAGTGGTATGTGCTATGTAAACAGCTTTAAGACAGCCTGCTGGCTATACACAGTGCTCCTTGCTCAGCTCCACACCTTCTACTCCCAAGTGACTATTTGTTTACCTGCTTATCTATCTGTCCATCTACCAATTATTTATCTATCTTTGTATCTGTCACCTATGTATTTAGGAATCTATATATCTAGATCTCTGTGTGTATTTATTATATATGCTGATATGTATGTATGTGTGTGTGTGTGTACTATATATGTATGTATGAATATGTGTGTGTGTGTGTGTGTGTGTGTGTGTGTGTGTGTGTGTGTGTCCAGTCAGGGTGGTTTAAACAACAGAAACTTATTTTCTCACAGTTCTGAAAGCTGGGAAGTCCAAGATCAAAGTATTGACAGGCCTAGCTTTCCCCAAGGCCCTTCCTCTTGTTTGTGGATGTCATCACTGTGCTGTCATGTGACTCTTCTTCTTATAAGGACATCCATTAGGTGTGATTGGGGCTCGATGTAACAGTCTCATTTTAACTTAATCACCTCTTTAACGAAGATTTATGTCTCCAAACACAGTCATATTCTGAGGTACAGAGGGTCAGAGCTCCCACGTATGGATTTTGAACGAATGAAATTCAGCCCACAACTGGGACAGATGTTGGTTTCCTCACATGTGTCACCCTGCCTTGGGCGCTACTGCTGTGGGGCAGGTCACAACTCCATTCCCTCCACCGTGGTAACTGTAAGCCAACTCTTCTCCCCTGCCACAACCTAGCTACGTTTTCTCCTGGGTCCCATTCTGCTTTGGGGTTGTACTTAACAAAACTTAAACATCTGGAATTCCTCAAACCCCCAGATGACAGCTGATATTCTTCTAGATGAACTGCTGGGTTTCAAATGGGCTCATCTAATGGCAGTTATTCCTGTACAAGTTTCTATTCATGTCCAAGTCCCAAATGGATGAAAACATTTAGTGACACTATCATGTTTCTCAAGGTACACTCTAGGGAAATGATTCAGAATGTGGGCCTTTGCCCTTGAAAAGCTCATAATGTATATACGCCACTACTAATCTTAAAAGGCAGTTACAGATGTCATGTTTTCAGTATGAGAAATTTGCTACTCTTTTAATTTAATGTGCTTCTAGGTCACTGTGGAATGTTAATCCAAGAGTTTGTCTATCTAGCTCTCATTTTGCAGATGTCCATAATCCTATTTTGTAAGTGGATAGTCATGTTGAAAAACAGTGAAATAAGGTTTCTTCATTGAGAAGCTCCCACACATACACCTCTGGGCTCAATCTGATGACCTCTTTTCTTTAGCAAAATAGACAGGATGTTCTAGCTTTCCACTCCACAGCTATGGGATAAGAGAGGTGGGAAGAGATATAATGCTGTTCCTGGAAAACGAGGGGTTTTGAATGGTGGATAGAGGACAGTCAGAACTAGACTTATATCACTGCGGTTTCCTGGGTTGTGGATATTATTCTGCTTTTGGTTTTTGAAAAGCCAGAGACACAGACATCACAATCAAAATGCACATGTATATGGAGAACCCATATTGAAACACTTTAGAAGGCAATGTGCATTTGGGGAGACGCTGGGGGCCACTAGCTGGACCACACAGAGGATGAGTAAGTATGTAGAATTTAGAGGCTACTGGGGGGAGAAGTGTAGCTGAGAGCAAATGAGCAGAACAGGATAATGCAAGCTCCAGAAAATAAGAGCTCAAGGAGGAAAGCCAGGTGGAAATATGATTATGGATACAATATGGGGTAGGTCGAGTGTGGTGGGGCACAGACAGAGCCTGCCAGATGAATAAAACAGGGAAAGAACAGGAAGTGAATGTTTAACTGACTTTCATCTAGATGCTAAAGTTGGGAGGCTATTTCCAAGTACAGCTTTGCTCAGAAGCTAGGAAGCAAATCAAGCAGAAAGGTCCATCTATGCACATCGAGCTCTCAAAGACCCTCAAGTATATGTGTCTGTGGACACAGCTTTTAGCGAGTCTCAAGGCAGAGCATCTTATATACATTTTCTGTTCACACAGAGAGATTTGATGAATTATTTTTTATTAACATTGGCTTGCTGGCTTAGTCAATTCTAGGCTGCAGCCAAATAGCCAGGATACTGCCTGCCTCAGACCCACTGAAATCAGACATCTTTGAGTGGGGTGGAAGTTTCTCACAGGCTACATGAGAGGAAATCTTGAATGGCTAATCAATCAGAAGAGAAAAGGGCAGGGTGAGGAGACTCTGACAAAGAAAAAGCCCTGAAGGCCCTTTCCAGACAGGCTGCAGCTGCTTTAAAGAGACCTTTTGTTCTGCCCAGTGAAAGCTCCCTCTGCCATACAGATACAACCGCATCAGAACAATCATGAGGTGAGGACGCCCAGCCATGAGCTTCCGCATCAGAACAATCATGAGGTGAGGACGCCCAGCCATGAGCTTCCTGTTGTGGAAAGTGTAAGTAAAATGTGAGGCTCCCTTCCCCACTGGTCACTGCTTCCTGGGAGACCATGGACACTGTTGTACAATCACAGTTGTCTTATCTGCAAAACGAAAATACACTGATCAGAAGCAGGAAGCTAAGCCAGATGATTTCTTAAGTCCTCTTCTAAGCTCTGAAATACATGGTGCTAAAACTACAGGCTGGCAGCATGGAATTTTCTCACTCATTTTAGTTTTTGACTCACCAAATCTGTACTCATTTTATTTTTTTTCCAGTGACACAGGAATATTTCAAGTAACCACAGAAGTGGGTAGTGGGTGAGCAAGCCAGGGAAGCTGTGGTGGAACCCCTGAATTTGTAGTCACTAGGGAGGAGGCTTTGGCAGCATATTTATTAGCTGTAACATGGGACTAGCAATCTACTTCAAACATTGAAATTTGATGAAAAGCTGTTAAAAACAAAACAAAAACAAACAAACAAAAAAACACCACCACCTAGAAAAGAGCCTGGCAATTGTAAACACTCGATGGAATTCATTTAACCTTTGGATGCTTACGGATGTAAGAACATGACTCATGTTTCCTGAAGGCATGATGCGGTCTTGATGTGGGCATACGTGGCACCCTCAGGTAGGGTAGAAGATCAAACCCAGTCAATATGAGAAAAAAGAGGCATGATTTTGGGTCAAATGGTGGCAAAAAGGTCACCGCTTCAACTCTCGCGATTAGCCATCCTCATACCTTTCTCTCTCCCTCCAATGGGAACTCATCCCTGTGGGCTGCTTAAGCTGAAAGGCCTGATTCCATTTGTGGACATAATACCCTCAGCCTTCACCTCTGCTCTTATGATAGTGCTCACTTGCACTTGCAGAAGGATCATGTGGTCCTGGAGATTGTAGCTGCCAGGATACCGGAATGGCAAAAGGCATCTTGATGAGCAATAATCTGTTTCCATGACTGTGTTGACTATCCTCATAACCTTACCCCTAAGATGCAAGTGAGGTATAGCAAGACTGGGCTTAGGGCAAGTAAACTGTCTCAGGACTTAATTTTGTTGCCCTTGGGGGTTCTAGAAGTTGTTAACATTACTTACTGGAAGGTAGGCAGTGTTCTGCAAGGGAGTTTAGGTAAGTAAGGAAAGGGTTTTTCATGGCTTTCTATTGCAGGCAGAAATGGGAAAATCCATTAACAAAAAACTAGAAGGGAGGGGATAAGGGCTCCTGGAGATAAGGAAAGAGTGTTACTTGGAGCCTGCAGTTTTCTGCCTTGACCAGGGCATACCTCTCTGTTGGGGTGACCCAAAGCAAGTCTGAATGGGAAGTTTCTGCATCACCTGGAAGAGGTCCATTTGGAGAGTACTGACACTAACCCCTTCCCTCTCCTTTAGCCTTTCCTAGGAGGGGAAGAAATGACACTGAGAGGAAGGGAACTGTAGCTGTGTGGGAGGCTGTGGGGCTAGAGCACTTTTCTTCCCTTCTCTTGCTTACATCTCATTTTGACACTGGGAGTACCTTCTACAGAGGCATCTTTGGCCCAAGCAAACTCAACGGGTGGATTGCGGAAAAGTGGAAGCAGGAAGTGTTGGCTCTGGTTCTGCTGATGACCTGGGAGTTAATTCTAAGTAAGACAATCCAACCCAACTCTAGAGAGAGTCACACAGCCATCATGGGCAGAAGGGCTACCTTGGAGGGAACATCGTAACTTTGACCAATGTGTAGGCTCTCTAATGAGACCAGAGAAGAGCAGACTAGGTGCAGAGGGCAATGTCTAATAGAGCCAAGCATTCCTTCTGGGGCTTATTGGGTTGGAATTCTAATTTTTCTCGATTACCCCAAAAGATCCTGTTATGAAGAACAACGTCAGGCCTAAGTGGGCTTTTCATTCCTTTAGTTGTCCCACCTCCATGTCTTTTCCCCCCAGTGGTAAAGTAGAACTCATCTGAAGTCATCAATTGTACAAGACTAAAATCAGTACCATCCAGATGAAGAGACTCTGAAGCTCTGCTGTGGAAATCACACTCATTTCCCATTCCATTTCATCAATTTTCTTGTTAAAGGGTTCAAGCTTTGGCCTTGGCTTTAGCCAGTTGTTGAGAAATGGTTTAATTGAAAGAAAAACATGCCATTTGCTTTCACAAATATTTTATAATGCCAAAGAAAACAGAGTAGGTAGTGTGTTCTGTTGTTAGCAAACCCAATATGTGACTGGATTCACAAATAAACTAGGGGCAGATTACTGGCAAAATGCTTCATCCTAATTCTTTAAATAACACTCGTTCTGGTACACTTTTTAAAACAATTTATGGTCAGTTTTTTAGAGCACATTGAATACATTAATATTACAGATCACGCCTGCCTCACTATCACATACACAGGTGCTTGCGCCTCAAGGCTATTTCTTTGAAAGCTTTTCTGCTCGAATGTTAAAACCAAAAGGAACAAGAAGAAAATAGAAGTGTCTTGAACTTCCCTTCCTATTCAACTTCCAACAAAGTGAAACTTAAGTTATTTGGGTAATTCTTGCCCTAAGGTATGGGTAGAGTTTTGTTACATACAAAGTGACACACTAGGAAACATTTCTTTAATGAACAAACAGCTTTCACAGAGACTGTCTATATATCACATTGTTATTACAATATAGATGAGCTGAAACTTTTTTTATTTTTACAGATTTGGAGCAAAGAAAACCCTAAAGATAAATCAAACATATAGAGGTAGTTGAATAGCAGTATGTGGAGTGGGAAGGGGAAAGCATTTTTTTAAATCTTCTTTCTGCTCATTACAATGCAAGAGTAAACTGGCTGCTTAACAAACAAATGAAATAACAAATACACACATACATGTTTGCCAGTGTTCAAATGGCTTGCTTGATATTTTAATCCTGGCATGTCTGAGCACTCCATAGAATGATGGAACTAATTTATCTACGATAAGCCTATGATGCCACATTGACCTATTTGCTCTCTTTTTATCTTGTTTATTGTTGTTGCTTTGACAATAGATAAATGTTAAGCAACTTCTACAATGATGCATAAGCTACAGTGTTGCTTTGTAAACTTCTGTTAATCACATATGCTGCCACAGATTTTTTAAACAGTTTACAGAGTCAAGAAGCAAGGACTTTAAAATGACACCAGGAAGAGATTACAGGCACTTCTCTCTCAAGGTTAAACACATTTGAAAATACTCATTTGTAAGTGAAAATGTCTTCATTTCATCTCTGGATGTGCATAACTCAGATTATTAAATAGCTGAACAGTGGTTCCTTTTCCTTCTTCTTCTCTATGCTGAAGAAGGACCACCTATTGCAGCCCATACAGTGGCTGCTTTTCAGAACTGTCTTTGATCATAAATCAAAACCTCCTTCCTCAAGCCCAAGAATGAGCTGAGTATCTGTCCTTTTCCATCATTTGGGTTGCATCCGTATTACAGTCTTCTACTATGATTCTGCCTTGGTAAACAGATGGATGCAAAGTCTACATGTTGTGAACTCAAGGAATGAGTCCTATGAATCAAAGTCCCATCTTGGGAATGGAGTTGGCAGGGGGGAACAGTCCCCAGTGGATTCTAGTCCATCAATAGAATTAATCTATTGACAGTAAGAGACCTTTGGAAGCTGCGAACCAAGCTCAGGAATGCCACTGCCCAATGGCCAGCCGCAGGGGATTATCTGAGCCCAAGTAGCTCCACAGGCAGCGCTGGCAGGGCCACATGTGCAGTGAGCTGACCAGCCCTGTTTTGCCTCAGCACTGGGTCAGAAGCTGTCAGTCTTCAGAAAAGACTGTTGAAATAGTCAATTCTCTGCCCTCTGAAATCAGGGGCAAACACTCTTTTCTCCAGGTTGTCTACAGAAAATTAGTTCTATTGTTTTTCACTTTCTACATGTTGCTGGTTATTAGCTAGCAGCAGTAGTTCAGTACAAAGCAGAAAGGCATAATGTCTGCTTGGTACCTATTAAACATACACACACACACATATATACATATATACATATACATATACAAACACATACATACACATACACATACACATACACATACCAGGAAAACAACCTACTAGAAAAAGACTAGGTCAGTCGCAATAGACAGGAAATCTAACCAAATAAATGGCACCACCTACCCAGGGGGAAGTCTTGTCCTTCTGACCTAGATTTAGCTTTTTGTCCTTTCTCGGAATACTCTTCATTCCTACATTTTGCAACAAAATCAACTTACAAGTGCAGAAAATGATCATGTCCAATTGATTACCCCATTTAAGTGCATTCCAAAGAAAGCCAAAGCTTAGCCTTGGCTCTTGCATCTTAGCACTACCGCAACAAAAGCTTGTTATAAAACACTCTCAATGTGGAGCTGGGCTGCTGAGCATCAACTGCAATTCTGCCACACCAAAGTCTACACTTGCTGGAGTGAGGTGCTCACCAGTCATCAAGGTGATGCATTCTACAGCGTGGACTTAAAAATAAAAACTAAACTTCCCATTCCACTTAGATTGATTAGCGATGGCTTTTCAGAGGGCTGACATGAGAAATAAATGACTAATGAGCTCTTGTATGTGAAATCACATATCTGGCTCAGTACTTGGTTCATAGTGAATGCTGGATACCTTTTTGTTGGGACAGCATAAAGACATGCCTTGGATTAAGCTTAAACATCACAGACAATAAAATGTGTTCTTGACATGACTGAGACTCTCAATTCATTGTACAGAGCAGCGAGTGATGAGTTGGTTACTCTAATAGAGCTACTAAATGGAAATTCAAGATCTCCAAATAACACTATTTTTTTTTAGCCCCACTGAAATAGGAAAAATGTGCTGACACAGAATTCACCTTTACCTCTGACCTTTACTTGTTTCCTAGTCTTCATTTTCCTAGACTTGACCCAGTAAGGAACTGCCTGGGTTGGGTATTAAGTTTAAAAGGGTATTGTGTGTAAAGGCAGTGTTTTCTGCAAATGCAGGTCCCTGATGATATTCAGTAACTATAAACAATCTAGTAATAGTGATGTTTGCTATGCACTAGGTACAGAGGTAAGAGATATCACATATCATCTCATGTAGCATTTATCACATACCTAGATGTGGTATTTATCACTAGCGTTGGCTAGATGAGGGAAGTGGGGCTTAGGAAGAGTGACATCACTTCTGCAAAGCAACGCATCTAGCAAGTGGAGAAACTTATGACTGACAACCATCCCCAGTAAAGGGTTAGGTTTTAGCCTGCATTAAAAAACCCCATTCCTAAGTGCATGGGGGAGAAATAAGATATACTTAGAGATGGCTGAAGTAAGTGCTCATACTAGATTGCCGTCAAAGATACTTCTTTGAAATAAAAAATAGAAAGATACTCCTTTGACTCATCTCTTCCTCCCCCAAAAATAATTTCTTTAGTCTTCCTTTGGACAGCACATTGAAAGTTGATTATTTTACTTTACACTGGCACATACCGCAATCTAAGCCAAATCCTTTCACTTTGATATGGTTGAATTCAAAGTGAAAACAAAATGGAATCTGTGACATAGTTTATGTCGGCATGATTCTGAATTTCTTTGGTAAACATCCAATTGGACAAACACAAAAATAGCTCAAGAACTAGAATGAGATGTCAAAAAAAAAAACAAACAGTTAAAGCAAAAACTGCACATTTTGAGCACTGTTACTTCCCCCTAGGTATACGGTAAGCCACATCAATAAATAAAGCAACTGACTTTCCAGTTATTTACACTTAAATAGTTATAAACATCCATGTAGAAAAAAGGATACAGTAGTGCAAAAAATAAATTATTAAAACAGAAAGAAGTATGAACACTTTTTACACAATGCTGTATAAAACCTAAACCATTGGAATGAGACCTCAAGTCAGTGAAATAAAGCAGCAACATTATTAGTGTCTTTGCTTCACATTTCAACCACACAATCATTCATCTATGAGAGAAAGGAAATTAAAGCAAAACCACTTTAAACTTTCAGAAAATTTTATGTCAAAATCAAATGAATTTTTTTTTCTTCTGGGCTCTTAAACAACCTCTGCTGTGCATGTAGTTGTGCAGCATGTCAAGAAGCATCTTAAGACAGAAAGTTTCAAACAGGTCCCATTCTCTTGGTCTTTCTACTCAATTGCTCTCTGTGAATAATAGCAGAGTAATGCCTCTGTTTGATACTTCCTTCTGTTAAGATGTTATTGCAATTAGATATATTTACAAGATGACTCCCCGAAGGACAGTGGGGAGGGCGCAATTTCCTCTTCAGCAACTCACACTCACTAGTTTTGGTTTCGGGTTATAAAGGCCAGGACTCGCCGAATACCATTCAATCTATCCTTCAAGGACCTCATCGCTAGGAACGGGAGCTGAGCACGGCTTTCTAATGGTAGAACCGCTAATGTCCACCAGCACCAGGCTGGACCGTTCGGGTTCATCTGCAACAGAGAAACACAATGGGTTCATCCCCGGAAGTGATACCACCTGCAGATTTCCAAAGCCTCAAGCTAAGCATCCAGGTGGGTAGAGATGCTTCTGTGTGTGGCAGAGACTGCTAATTGCCCTTTAAGATTAAAATGTTCCTCTTATCTTAACTGGGCATATAGTCACCCAAGAGGAAAAAAAAAAAGACTACATGTCTCCCTGGCAGCTTGGGGAGGTCATGAGACAAAGTTCTAGCTAATGAGATATAAAGGGAAGTGATCTGTGTTAACTTCTGGGTCATGCTCCAGGAAGACAGCTTAAGCCCTTCATCTTCCTTTTTTCTTACCCCTGGCTAGAATGTGGACGTGGATATGGCCTTCTTCAGTCAGGAGGATGCAGGAAACATTCTAAGGAATGTAGAGATTTGTGAAGAGGGAAGCTGGGTCCCTGAAAGATCTTATGGAATGAGCTGCCTTAGCCTCTCCAGGACTTAACGCCCTCTATCTTGTTTGAGCTAGTTATTTGGGGGAGTGGTTAGAGCTAACAGGCCAGTACCCCAAAGAATACACACTAGCCTCTACCCAGCATGATTTAGCCAGCTGGACTCAGTCCTCTGGCTTTAAGATTCTGTTTGGGTCCTAAAGATTGGTGTAAACAACAGGTGGGCCTGGGAACCCATTGCTTGCCATGCCCCCTAATTCCTTCATGTCCCTGCTTCTGAATGAGGGCAAGGTAGTCCCTTCACGTAGTAGACACAGGCATATGCCATGTCACTCAACAGGGCCACAGCTCACTTCTCCCGTGAAACCAAACCCTGGCATTCATAGCCCCCAAGCGGAGAACTCCCAGTCATCAACAAATTCCCGTTAGAAAACATGTTCACCTGAGTTGCCTTTTAATAAAGACCTTTCTGGTTCCACACAAATCCTTCACCAAGATCTGCTGGTAGCAGCTTCCCAGGCACACATGTTAGACTGTGGTGACATTTCCCATGAAGCCCAAAATGAGCTTTTCCTCGCCACCCACAGAAACTTGGCTTAGAACCCCCCACCCCAAGAATCACATTCTGTCCACCTACCTGTGGGATTAAATGCACCCAAATCAATTTACCAGTTTCTGCACCTGACATCGCCCTCCCCCCTTGCTCCTCTGTGCTTCACTTGGATTCTTTCTTGTCACTCACTGTGGTCTGTCACCTGCTGCCCCTCCTAAGACCAGCTCTGAGTAGTAGACAGCATATTCTGGCCTTGCTTCCTGAGGCTGATGTTAGCACCCGCGGGGGCTCTGAGAAACCTCCTGGGGCTCAGAACACGCTTATTAATGGGATTGCCGGGACAGCAGCATTGACTAGATCAAACAAGAGGGAATATTTTAGTCTTTTTTTTTTTCTCCCTCACTGTTGCCACCAAAGCAACATAATGACAGTCCCAAGAAGAAAAGAAATGAGACTCAAGATTTCAGCTTTCTGTGTCACTGAGTCCTTATGAATCACTCAGTGACATCTGTGCTTTCTTTTGTGGAAGAAGCTGTTATTAAGCATTAAGAGTGTTGAGAAGCTCTGCTTTAGTCCGAGTCACAGTGGCCCAGAAACCAGGAGTTCTGGGTCACTGGGAAGCACTAACTGGCCTTTTCCCCTCCATCATTCAGGCCTTTGCCTGGGGAAGAGAAACCTCCATTGTGGTCTGGAGAAAGCAAGATATTTCAGCTCCTTAGGAAATAAGCTGGTGTGTTTCATAGCATCAGAAGGCAAGAGGAAGATGGGACTTTGGAGACCTCCTCGCCCACTTCCCTTATTTCAGAAATGGGAAACAAGTTGGAAAGGGGGAAGGGGTTTACCCAAAGTCACACAGCTAGAGAGGTAAAAGCAGGACCAGTCTTTGGGCAGGGAAGGCAAACATGCATTTTCATTTCTATTTTGATATTTGGGAATGATGGTCAGCAAATGGACCTGCCCCTCACCACCATCCCAGGAAGGAGACCCGAATGAACTGCTAATAAACCTAATGAACCTAATGAACTGCTTTTCTTAGCCAAGGGTATAGCTAAAGGCTCAGTCAGGACCTTTCAGGACCTTTCGGCCCTGATGTGGATACGTGCAGGGTCCAGAACTGCCAGGGTTAAGTGTGAGGAATCCAGTGTGAAGTTTCTGTAGTTGTAGCAGTTGGACTTTCATAAAGTAGCTGGTCCTCATGCCCAGCTCCTACAGCAATGGGGAAAAGTTGAGGAAGCACCCTGGAAGTGGCAACCTTTAGCCTCAGTCCCAAACACCTTTCTCTCAGCCTGGCCTTTGTGCGAATCTTGTCACCCTAACACATCCCCATGGTGTAAGTCTGGACTCGTGCTGAAAGGTCTTCTGTTGGTTGTGTCCATGTTCCTGTTCTCTCAACCTGACTTCTCTCTCAAGACCTCAGACCCAAGTTCCTAATGCTGTTAGTCTAACTCTGACTTGGAGTTCTTCCGGTCTTACCTGTGGAACCCACTACCCAGCCAAACAAAAGCAAATCAGATCCACCTTCCTCTCCACACTTGCTTTGCTGGATGCCATCGTGCACCCACCCACTCACAAACCCCAGGCCCTCGTCTGGCAGGCAACTGCTCACCAAGAGACGTTTTTATATACCTGGGGATCAGCATCTTTCTCTGGCATTGGGCCAAAGTGATTGAGAATCCGATTCTTCAGTGATGACTTCAGCGAATGAAACCACGATGACGCTTGCTCATAGACACAGTCATGCAATCCCATGAGCTCAGCGCGATCCTCTCCTTGAACCTGGAAGTGTCAGAACAGGCGTGAAACATTCTGTAGTGTCTCCCTCACTCCAAAGCTGCTTTTGACCCCTGGCTTTCTTTGAGCCCCACGTCTCTCCCTATGGGAAGGCTCACCCACCCGGCCCTCTTCTGAATTCTGTGTGAAAGGGCCCCCAGCCAGATGATGTGGGCCTTGTGTAAATACTTCTGGGGTGGAGGGAGGAGACAGGTTCAGCTGGGTAGATGAGCTGAAAGTGCAAGCCAGCTAGAAAAGCAGAGATTCAAAGCAGCCCTCATGAGGCATGCTGTTCTGCTGGCCAGGCCCTCTCCTTTCCTGTTTTTCACATTTGCTTTGCCACTGCTCACCCAGACGAAAGACAGGAAATGTGTCTGTGTCTCTAAGCATAACTCTATCTTCCAGGTCAAATACGTGTATTTGTTGATCAAATATTTATTAATCTTGCTCTATGTAGTGATTAGAAAATACAAAAAGCATGGGGTTATTTACCTCCTCTTCTACCCATTAGTCCAAAAAACCAAGGATTAACTGGACATGTCATCTTTCTGCCTCCTGAGATGATGGATTATTGGGAAGGGCTCTTTGTCAGGCTGCACATTTAAAAATAAAATGTGCACATGAATCTACAAGTATGTGAAAGAAAAAGGTTTAAATGTGGACACCCTACTCCAGACCTCTTCTTTGGAATCCCTGGCAGAGACCTAATTCCAAGGCTAAGGAGGCCCCCGGGGTGGTCTGGCTGGGCATTTCTTATGCATGACTACACCTTAGCAACCAAATATCAGGTGCTCTCTGCCACTCTACCACAGAACAGGGATCTGTTCAATGTTGCTGCAGCAAGTTGGTGAGAAGTTTTCAGAGCCCCAGCAGTGCTGAGAAATGCTTTTGCAGCCATGTTCATGTGCCAAGCCAGGAGCAGCCTGGCTTAGGAATTCTTGGCACTGGGCATCCTCACCTTTTGGTCTTCAATGTATTCAATGTCGGCTGTGTTGTAACCATCCCGCTGGCCCTGGTGGAGAACCTTGAAGCGCCTCTTGCCTATGCTGTCAACCACTGAGCGGCCATCGGCAAAGAACTGAACATTTCTGATCTCTAGGATACAGCCATATTCTGCAAACCTGTTTATCGAGAAAGTAAATTCTTGATGAATTGTCGCCTGGGCCTGAGCCATAGCCATTTGTGTTACCCGTACTGTGCCTTGAGGGACATCTGCCCATCTGCCTGTTCCAGGACCTACAGCAGTAACTACCTAACAGGTGGGACCTGTGTGGAAACTACTGAATGTTCTAGCGTAACTGTTACCACTGAGTGAGCATGGACTCTGTGCTAGACAGTGCTTGCTGCTTCCTGGACACTCACCAGTTTGCCCAAACCCACTGAGGTAGGGGCCAGCATACCTCCACTTTATAGACAAGGAAACAGAGTCATGGAGGGGTGAAATAATTTGCCCGAGTCTGGGGCCAGAATCTGAATCCAGGCAGTTTGACTGCAGGGCCTGGAATTCCTATAAAATACATTTTATAGCAGACACCACCTCCTTTCACAAAAGAGGAACCCTGAGGTTCCTTTAAATAGGTAGACTCTCACCTGGAAAAGGAGGGCCAAAGGAACCCTGACCTGTACAAAATGCTGCGGTCGTGTGGCTACACGCCAGCTAAATCTCGGGCGCTGTGCCTCCCATCTCCTGGGGGCTCTCCAAAGGGAATCAAACCCACCCCTCAACCCAACCACTCTTTCCTCACATAGCTCCTCACTCACCCTTTGACGGGATCTCCAAGGCACATGCCGAACTGTCTTGTGCCTGTCTCAATGCATCTACGAATCATCAGACGGTAACAAGGCTCAAAGATGTGCAGTGGGCAGGGAACGGTGGGGTAGGCCATGGTACACACGAAAATGGGCACATTCTTGTTTAAGCTGTAGGGAAGAGCAAGCAGCATGCATCTCAGAGTCAGGCAGAGCACAGGAAAGGGAGCCCGACCTCCCCAGGTAGTTCCCCTGCAGGAAGGCAAGGAGACATCAAGTTTTGGCGGTTAATACAAACAAAATACTGAAATGCCACTGCAACTCTGGGCTGGCCCTGAGAGCTGCTGCAGAGATTGCTCTAAGGGTGAAGAGGTCAAAGCGGATGTGGTACACATTCCAGTGTGGCTGAAGTCCTCGGCACCCTCACACTGGCTCATAGCTACAGCACAGGCTTGGGGAGATGTGAGGGCAGCCACCCGACAGACAGCTTCGGGGACTGCCATTGCATGAGCTGTGCTTCCAGCCAGGCAGAGCTGGGAGCCCACTCCCATCACCACGCTTCCCCTTCCCTCTCCCAATCCCTGTGCCTGGCAAGAAAAGCACAGAGCAGGCAGCACCCTTACTGCTCCCTTGTGCTAAGGGTTTACAACAAACTGGCTCATTCGATCTTCATAACAAGTCCATAAGGCAAAAACTTTTATTAACCTATTGTGAAAACGGTTATGGGTCTCAGCAAACAGACCCAGAGAGGTTCAGTGACTTGCCCAGCGTCATGAAGCAGACTCACTTTGTGACAGAATGGGCTGAAGGCTGATACGAACATTCTTAACCTTATAGTACCTCCTTCTGTATTTGAAAACAGTCTTCTGGACACTTCGTGCATTCTCCCCATTAAGCTACTCCAATTTACTACTGCCAGGACATAACCTGGTCAGTGACGTGGCTTGTGCTTCTTCAGAGGTGGGCTGGAGACCATCCAGCAACTGAGGTAGGTAGGGGGAAAGCCCTGTTGTATCTGTAAATTTCCATGGTCAGTATCAAGCTACCAGAACCAGACCGGGCCTTAGGAAACCATGTGCCCATGCAGCGCTATGCACTGGCATGAGTGAAAGTGAAAAGAGAACCATCCATACACCTACTTGGACAGCTCTTCCATTTCTTCCTCATAAAGCCTCCTTCGTTCCTTCAGTTCTTCTGGGAGGAACTTAGCTATGAGCTCTTCCATGATTACATTTTTGCTGTATTTTCTTGATGCCAAGCACTGGGTGGGGAAGAAGGCAGTTAGAGAGTACATAGTCACTCAAGGAAGACAAAGCACTTCAGGTGTAATCGGCAGAAGAGACAAATGGGGGAATCTGGACCCGCACTGTAGCAGCTGACATTATCCTCATGCATGTAGTCTCTACATGTTACTTTTGTTTTTAAGACAAAGACACATGTAATTGCTTTTATAATTAGAAAAAAACTTCAACAAGAGAAAAAGACTGCATGGAAATTAAAAAAAAAAAGTTATTTTCCTAAAACCCTGAAATTAAGATCATGGTTCCTGTCCAAAAGGGGGGTAAATCCTTTCACTTCCTTTTTCTGGTCATGGTGTTTGTAAGCTCACAGCATGGTCTCCCCTGCCCCCCCCCCCCCCCCCGGCCCAGCAGACTGCAAGTGGGAGGGGGGGAGTCAAGAGGTTCAAGAAACTAAAGAGCAATTTTTGTTATGGATCCTTTTGTGTTCTGCCTCACCCTCCTTCCCAAATGTTTGGTTTCTGGATATTGCAAAATCTAAAATATTTTTCGTCTCTTATTTTGTTTTCTTTTTTAAAAATAACCAAATACTGATAGTTTTGTGTTCGCTTCTTTAATATGCCATGTCAGTAGCACTGCAATGCTACAACCCGTGATTTCAGGAACAGACTAAAGCTCAGCTGTCCTTGTTACTCGCCTCCCAAACACCCCCACCCCATACATCCTCAGTGAGCTGTAAGTAGCAGGTATGTAACCACGTGAGCCAGACAATAGGAGTTAAAACATCTGCAGAGCGTTGCTCACTATGGAAACCACCGCTCCAGACCCAGCAGGGGTGCTCCTGAGTCTGAAGCTGTGGGCTTCAGACAATTTTTCCTTTGCCAGCATGGGCCGTGCCTGTCTATTCAGCAGTGAACATGACCGGAATAAGAGATTTCTCTCAGGAAAATGGTGTGTGGGCCTGTGTATGTATCCACAGACATCGAGACAGTATCTTTTAGCCCCGTAGTCTGGGATCCCACAGCATCTGCCTCCAAGAAGCCTCATCAGTCACGGTCACCCCTGGCTACAGGAGAATCACGTGCTTTGCCTAGAGCCGCTTTTCGGGGCAAAGCAGTGACTCAGGAGGTAGCCAGTCCAAGAGAGAGGTGACTCCTCTATTGAAACAGTAAACCAAGAAAGGCACATGCTAAAATGTTAGCAGTGGTTTTCTGCAGGTGCTGAGCATAGAGGCAGCTGTTTCTTCCTTCTGCATATCCGAATGTTGCAGTGCAGTCACAGCACGAACATATCAAGTATATGGCCCCTGGGCTTCTCACCTACAATCACACCAGCAAATCCTATTCCTTGACCTAGGCAAGACAGGGCACGAACTTTCCTCCCAATCCAATATACGTCCTCAGGGTTACCCTCGATGCTCAGTTCATTGCACTCCCTTAAATCATGGAAAAACTCAACCTGTGACTTTTCTGGATCGACATTCACCTAGAGATAGTCCAGAGCCTCCAACCTCTCTCAGGGATGACCGGGATCCAGGAACATTAAGACTGATAGTAAATATGGCACACAAGTCCCTGAAGGGAGGGAGATAACATGGGTTCCCGGGGCTTCTTGTGCTGTAAGAAAGTCCACCAGGACCCCTTGAGAAACAAAGGTGACAGTTAATGTGATTTATTTCCACAAACCTGGGAGTGCTAGAGCTTCTCAAAGAGCAAGTATCTGTTAACATATACTGTGGCTGCTGACAGGTGGGTCAATGACAACACTGAAGGTCTGTGAGGTTTTCCTGGGGGCCCGGGAGTGCTTTTCTCAAACCACAGAATAAACACTGATGATCAGGGTACATCCGGGCTCCTCTAGTCGAGCCCAGAGAAGGCAAAAGGGAAACTGGGTGTCACAATGGGATTGGAAGTGAGACCCATGTTTATCATCAATTTAATACTCTTGTTTCCCACACAAGTTAATTTCACTAGCAACAGTTCGTAAAAAGCAGGCCACTTCATTGTCCAGGAGGATTCTGTGGAGAGGGGAGAGGTAGCTGTGCGAGAGGGGAAGCACACAGATGGTCTGAGGGGTATCTTGCCCCAGCACACTGCAGTGGTTTGGCATCCAATCGGACACTGTTTTAGTACCCACCTCCAGATAAGCAAATCCAACCAAGAAATAAATGCTGTTTTACCTGTGAAAGGCCATCTTTGCACAGTGGACACTTGGCGTTGTGATCCAGGCATCTTTCAAGGCATTTTAAGCAAAATGTGTGCCCACAAGGTGTTGTGACTGGCTCATAGAATAATCTGAAATGTAGGAATCAAAATGGAAGACAACTGCAATAAGACCAAAAAAAAAAAAATAATAAAAGACAGAGCTACTCAATGTTAAGATTTTATAGTGTTATTTGAAAAACATCTCCCCCATCTGTGTGGGGGAGGGGAGGTTATTTTCACTGGAAAACAAACAAAAAAACAAACAAAACCCCCACCTGATTATAAAGCATCTGCTTTTTACTTTTAAGCTGGATTTAAAATAATGCATTTATTAAAGTTGAAGATGCAACTAGATCATTTTGTAACCATCAGTTCTAGTCAGCCTCTTCTAGAGCATTCAGAACCCCCCCACCCTGTCACGTTTCTGAAAAATGGAAATGAATTCCCAGAGTGTCTGAACAGATTCCATCCGGACATACTTAGCCAACCTGTTCATTTGGGAATATGTAAACACACAGCTAGAGAAACAAGCACACAGAAACATATATGTGTGTATACATATATGTATGTGTGTGTATTTACACAGTCACACTTAACCATTTAAGTATTTTGTATCATATTACAATAGAAAAGACAGCCTATTTGCTAACCTTAATCCCATTTTTCATATAAGCAATGTTTACTGCCTGAAGGATCTTGAGATTACATCTGTCATAAATATTTTTCTGCCTTTTACATGGATGCATCATTTTCCTAGGCAGTAGAGAATAATTTAATTTGGTCACAAGCAGCTAGAGGCACAGACAGACACATATATACATATATGTATATGCACACATGTACTTCAATAAGATCCTATATTGATTGCTTTGCAGGAGCTGGGTATTTTCAAAGCAATCTGGGAATCTTTAATAAAGCTGTTATACTGTACATTCAGAGATTCATGGATTTACTTTGCTTAAAAGAAAGGCTCACCTGCAGCAGGATCATGGGGTGAGGACAGCTGTAGATGATGGTTCAGAAACCGGGCTTGCACTCACCCAGAAGACAGAAAGAAGGGAAAAAGGCTGACCAGCCTATTTTGATCTCATAAGAGCGTTCAGTTGAGAGGAAGAGGCTGCCTGCTGCACAGCACCCTCGTGTGGCCAGGAGGTGCACCAGCAGCCTAGTCCACAAGCAGCGCTGAGCACAATCAACATGTCAGAGCTGAAAGTGCTTGAGAACAAAATGAACCTAGCACCCGGAACGAACTTGAGGTGCAGAGGGGATAAGGCTGTATCTGCATGCACACAGCCAGCGACTAGCAGGTGAAAATCTATCCAACTTGCACTTCCAGTCCGGTGCCTTTCTATCACACCAAGGATTCTCAACCATTCCTCTGTGTGAGACCACCAGGGAGCCTTTGATTTGAACAGCTTTATTGTTGTACAATTGATATACAATAAACTGCAGATGTAAGATGCACAATTTGATAAAACTGACATATGTGTACACCGATGAAGCCACCTCCACCGCCAAGAAATGAACATGGCCACAGCCCCCAACCCTGTCCTCACCCCCTTTGTTCTCCCCTCTTGCCTCCACGTACCGCCATCACCTGGGGAGATTCCTAAAATTAATGGGGCCTTGGACTGCACCTGCACATTCAGGTCAATTGGTCTAAGTTAAGGACTAGGTATCAGGAGTTTCAAATTTTCCTCAGGTGATTTTATTCTTATTATTTAGCTCCAAAAAGATTAGGTTTGTTGGAAGAAAGCAAAGGAGAAGACACTTGCACATCCTCGAACAGGCAGGAAGAACTCCTCATGGGATATCCGTGTGCACCCAGGGGTGAGAATCACTGCATTGCCCAGCCCTCCTGCTTGCTGCACACGCCGTATTTGTCTCTTAACTGAATTACAGAGTCACCAGTGGAGCCTGAAAAGCACGCACATGGCAAAGCCCCACCTGGATCACGTGTTCTTCAACAGATCAAGGGTAGGGGCAGAGATTTGCTATTTTTAACAAGACAACAAAGATCTGGAGTAGGAGAGAGGTTTTACATAGATGTGCTTTTTACTATTTGAATTTTTAAAGATTTATTTATTGATACATACAGAATTGGGGTACAGGCCGGAAGTGCAGAGGCAGTGAGAGAATTCACCAGAGGCAGAGTGGGGAGCAGAATAGACTGAAACACACTGCCGAAAGGAGCAGCTGGCGAGACAGGAGAGGTCTGCTGCCACCATGTGGGTCAGCTCGCTGGCCGGGGATCGAACTGTGCTGAAGCATCTGCTGAGAGCTTCACAGTGCTGCGCTTTAACCCACTGTGCCACCACGGAGGGCCACTCTTTGAATTTTATAATGCTGTTTTAAATGGATTTCTTTAAAATCATTAATATACTTTAGTTCTTACATTGGCCAAAAAGCAAAATACATTAAAAAAAAAAAACTTTACTACAGAGTTCCTCAGCAGTGCACTAAGGCAAGGAAAAGATATATAAAAGTGTGAAGATTAGAAATGAAAAAACATCACCATTATTCACAAATGGTAAACATCTAAAAGAATCTACAGAATTATTACTAGAGGTAATGAGAATTGATAGAGGTGGCAAGGATGCGGAACACACACACACTCGTAATTCTATATACCAGCAACAAACACTAGAAAATACATGATAACAAAGATGACATTTCCCATTGCTTTTGCAAATCAAATATTTTCCGAAGAATAAATGTAACAAAAGTTGTGCAAGATCTTGATTGCAAAAAGATCTTGATTGAAAGAAAGTAAAGATGGCTTAACTAAGAACCAAAAAGAAAAAAAAAAAAACTTGGCAAGTTGACATCTAAACTTTGTAAGGCAAGGCAAAGAGCCAAGGAAAGCCACGCTAAGGCCTTCTCTACCACTTGTCAGAAGTTTCTGCAAAGCTGTAGTGACTAAAAGAGCAGAGGACTAGCATGAGGATGGACAGATCTGTGGAACTGAATGGAAACTCCAGAAATAGACCCAGCCACAGATTCTTGATCCAGGACAGATGCAGGGGTGGGGGGTGGGTTTAAACACAAACAGCATCTCAGCCCATGCGATCTGGGATATCCAACTCTGCATCGGGAGAAAGATAGTCGGCCCATTTCTCACACCAAATACAGAAAGCAATTCCATGTGAGCTGTAAAAATAAACGTGAAAGGCAAACAGTAAAGGTTTCAGAACGTAAAATAGGAGAATATGTTTATAACTTCAAGGTAGAAAACAAAAATCTAGGTAAGATACACCAAAAAAAAAAAAAAAAACCCACTAAGTGAGTGAAAAGACCAGTGATTTTCACAGTATTAAAATGAAGGGCTAGGCTGTTCTATGCATTGTGAGGGAAAATGTCTGTGTGCTAGAGACCTAGATCCAATCCTTGCTTGGACATCTTTGGGATCTAGAATCCCACCTCAGGAATTGGAAGTAAAAGCATGCAGCTGTGTAATAAAGGATTATTCTCTTTCTTTCCCTGAGATTGGAAGGCTACACTTGTTAAAAGACTCCATTTTCAAAGTGAAGGGTTAAGCAAGCAGGTGTTTGTGTATTTCCACTGCCTGTTTGGCTCTGTTTTACCACAACCCCTAATTGTTCATTAATATTTTCCAAAAGTTTGTTTTGTATTTTGCTGCAGGTTGGTTTATAGTATAAAAGTACAAATAAAGAACATATCCCTTTTGCAATAAAAAGGATTCAGAACTTGTGTACATCAAAAGATGCCATTGAGGCCCTCCCTGGTGGTGCAATGGGTTAGGACACAGCACTGCCAGCTAGCTGCAACCACTTTAGTGTGAGTTCGATCCCCAGTCCCGGCGGTGACCCACATGGTGCAGGAGACCTCTCCTGTCTTGCCCGCTGCTCCTCTCATCAGTGTACTTTGTCCATCTCCCTGTTCTGCTCCCCACTCTGTCCCTGGTGAATCCTCTCAACACCCCTGCACCTCTGGGCCTTTACCCCAGTTCTGTATGCATAAATAAATCTTTTTAAAAAGATGCGATTGAGAGAGCAAGAGGTCAAGCCACAGAGTGAGACAAGGTATCTGCAGCATGTACAACTGACAATGGATTGGTTTCTAGAACATACACAGAACTCGTACAAGTCAGTGAGGAAAAGAGAGATGACTCAATAGAAATGGGCTAAAACATAGCAGGCAGGGCTGTCCGTGACAGCCCCAAACTGGAAACAACCCCCAGATACTCACCTGTAATAGAATTCACAGCCCGCGGCAGAGTCAGAGAATGGGACGCTCTACAGTAGTGAAAATGAACAAACCTCACCTACATGCAGTAACACGGACACTCCTAATCCTGAGGAAGAGAGGCCAGAGCAACAGAATATTTGCTGGGTAACTCAACTGAAGGATAGTTTTTCAAAATAAGCCAAACTCCATTTTCATAGCCAAACTATGGAAACAACCTTAGCGCCCAAATACACATGACTGGACCAGAGAGTTGTGGCATGGGTCGCTAATGGAACACCAGTCAGTGTCAAAACAGGCGCTTGCCCTTTATGGCAACATGGATGGAGCTGGAGGGGATTCAGCTGCGTGAATGAGTGGAAGGGAGAAAGGCAAAAGCTCGATGGTGCCACTCATATGAGGGTTCAAGAGACACCAGGCAGGGGATGAGATAAAGGCAAGCTAACAACAAATCCTGGAAAGCTGATTACAGAGCTGGAACTACCAGAAGAGAGGTGTGAGCACAAAGTGGCAAAGGCACTCAAGGGACTGGGAGTGGGGCTGTGAGGGCTTCAGTGGCAGATATGGCATAGGAACGACACCTGGAGGGCAAGATCTTTTACCTCTAAAACACAAGTAATAGTGTAAACCAATGTTAATAAAACATTAAACAAATACAACTTTTTTTTTTTACTTTAGAAAAGCTAAATCATAATATTTAGAGATGCCCACAAGCTGGTAAAACTATTTTTTAAAACAATCATGAGGGCTCTCCTTGGTAGTGCAATGGGTTAAAGGACCCCATCGTGAAGCTCTCCGAAGCCACTGCAGCATGAGCTCGATCCCTGCCCTGGAGGTGACCCACATGGCGTGGCAGACATCTCCTGACCCGCCCGCTGCTCCCCTCAGCAGTGTGCTTCATCAGTCAGCCTGTTCTGCTCCCCATTCTGTCTCTGGTGAACCCTCTCACCCCCTGCACCTCTGGCCTGTACCCCAGTTCTGTAAGCATAAATAATTTAAAAAAAAATCATGAGATGTTGTAAGGCACAACCTGGTACCAAGTGCTAACCCTGCTCTATGGCTATATAGGAAGGTTGTTAAGGAAGAAAATTCCCAAGCATTCTCATCACAAGGAAACTGCCTTTTATTTTCGTTCTTATCTTTTTCTTTTTATTGTATCAATAAGAAAAGATGGATGTTATCTGAGCTTACTGTTGTCGTCATTGCACGATGCATGTAAATCAAGCCATTAAAAAAGGAGAGAAGATGGAAGGAGGGAGGGAGGGAGGAAAGTAGGAAGAAAGGAAGAGTAAAAAAGGAGTAAGTCAACTTTTAAGAAACAAAGACAAGATCAAAGTCAAGATAATGGGGGGGGAAGATGGAGAATTGCAAGTGGTCTATGGGGGTTTTGGGGGTTTGGGCAATGTTTTATTTCTTGAACTAAGAGGGGGTTTTTGCTTCTGTTTCGTCTTGATCATCTTTTAAGAGAATACATTTATATTTTATGTACTTTCCCACTCATGTATATTTCGCAATTTAAAATGTTTTTCAAAAGTGTGATCTGCAGGCTGATTTGGGAACTACTGCTGTGATCGAACCGTGAGAGCAGGCAAACCAGAATAGCTCATTTCCTCACTAATTTCAGTCCGATGAATCGAAATGCTTTTTATACACGATTTGGTGACGCTAATGATGATGGTGGACAAATCTATATCTGCAAAACAACTTTTCCTGAGAATTTCAAAATTGGGCTTATTGTTCATTTAAGAATGTAATGCACATAAAATAACAATGATAGAGCTGACTAATTGCAAGACATAGTGACATTTAATGAGCAGATCAATGAAAGCAACACAAAAGAACACAGCAACTCTTAGCAAAAGCTAAGATTAAAATGCCCCTGATCTGAGTAGTCACGAACAAGAACGCTGCCCAGGATGCTGCATAGTAAGTGCTTTGAAATAACTTGTGTTCTGAGGCTTAGACTGGATCACCTTTCAATACGAAGGCTGACTGAGGAAAGTGGGAACAGGTAGAACATAGTTCTTTCGCTGTCTTGGGTGTGCACAGTACTTTTTTTTTATGTAAATTAACTTCATTAATAGGTTGCAGTTATGATTAACTCCATTTACCTATTGAGGAAATGAAGATGCAGATAGGTTAGCTTGCCCAAGGTCATACAAGCTCAGGATGAGAACTCACTTCTCTTACTGATCCCCAAGCCCATTTTCCATCTCTACTACATGACAAAGTCGAGATTCTCTATATTTACATCTAGAACTGTATCATCCATCTATGTATAGATTCTTTTCTCTCTCCCTGTCCGTCATTCCCTCCCTCACTGTCTTTCTCCACCATCCCCTATGAGAAAGGAGAGAACTCAGAGACAGACAGGTGGATACACAGATATATGGATAGAACAAGCTAGAAATAGATATATACTTGAATTTCTCTCTCTTTTATTTTACCACTTTAGGTAATGACTTCAGCAAACACTTCAGGGAGGCACTTATAAATCAGAGAAGGACCAGATTTCCTCACAAGAAAGCATTTCATGTTGTCACAAGGATGGCATAAACAAGGGGAGTAACAAATGCTTTCAGTTAGCAGTCAGCTGGGATAAAACATTAGGCTTATCTGGGAGTAGCCATCTTCCCCACCAGTTACACCCTTATATTGTGTTCTTTTGCTGCTGTTAACTGAGAGCAAAGGGGGAAGGAGAAGGAGGAAGAGAGGAGAGAAGGAGGGAAAGAGAGGGAGATGGAAGAGAAAATGAACTCCTTAACACCCAACTAACCTGAGCCCTTAAAACTAGGTTAAATACAAAGCTTTTCCTTTTGATTGCCAGAGGTCACTGGCCCTTCAGGTTAATTGGTTCAAATATAAAACTTTTTTGCTCCATACCTCAAAACATCCTTGTCACCCCAAAAGTACTCCTGTTCAGCAGAGCGGGTCCCAGTGGTTAGAGTATCTGCATTCGCTATATCCCCAAAGAGGAGTTTCTGTCACTGAAGACTGAGGGGAGAGTGCTGAGCTGCAGGGAGGCCTCCCGGTCCAGCGAGGGGGGCTTTGAGGTGACGAAACCCCTCACGCACATGCTGCAGTTATTGCTCTACTGGCCCCTTCCCTCCTTCCACCCTTTTCCCTGAGGTATTATAAACGGTTTCTGCCTTTCTCCCTAGCTTCAGAATACATCAATTCACACTAACTTGTGTGCTACAGGACTGGATTTTCTAGAAACTTGCATGCGAAGTACCAGTGTCCAGTTTCATTACCTGGCATTGTTTGAATGTCTTTCACCTTAACCCTCTTTCATGAAGACCCGCGGGGGTCATAATAAAACCTAATAATAGCCCTCGTAATAAGAAAGAGCAGAAAAGTACCAGAGGGGAGAAAACAGACTTTTTCAAGACAGCAAGAGATCCAGCTGAAGCAGGCCTAAGGAATACTCTGTCAACTTCTGATGTACAAACAAACCCTGCCGAGGCTCTTAACACCGTAACCCTTGCTCCAAGGCATGAGGGTTCCCTGCAAACAGTTTTCTTCTCATTCTGCAGCAGCCACGGTAGTGCTGCACGGAATCCAGTCCAGACAAAGACCAGTTTTGTTTTGAAGCAGGGGACACTAAGAACAGGGGGACAGGAGAAGGGTGATGGCTTTCATACAGCGTGATCAGCCTTGAAAGGGGCCTTAACCTCTTGGTGTTTATTTCCTGGGCAAGATTTCTAACTTTCTCCGAAACCCCCTAGGACAAACAAAATGAAAGGAGAAAGGAGAGGAAAGAGAGCAAAAGAACCTTGAACTTGGGATTCTCAGTTCTTGGGGAAAAGAGAGACAGGATGAGTCTGTGTGTTTGATTCCAGGTCTGCTGGATGTTGGTAGGAGGACAAGCAGGCTAAAAACTGGGCTTTTTGAGCCCACGGAATCAAGTCTGTCAAAGTGCAGTGTCTGAAAGGCCAGAGCCTACACTGAGGCCTCAGCCCCACAAGGGTGTTACCTCAAGAGCCCATTTCTCTGAGTGGAAGTGGAGAATCCCTATCTCTCGCCTTGGCTCTGACATTACTCAGCTGCTGTTTTGTTTTGAGGGGAAGAAGAGGATGGTGAAAGAGAATTGGTGAGAAAGCCAGCCCACCCTAGCCCACTCTGCCTCAGCAGAACAGGCTTCACTACCAAGTCTGCCTGAGCTGATGAGCAAATCTGATGACTCTAGTCTTTTTTTTTTTTTTTGAGAGAGAGAGAGAAAGGAAAAGCAGATGTTCAGTTAACAGCTACCTTACTCTTTCTTCTTCAGATAACATGGAAAGTCATTCCAGATATAAACCTATGTGGTTGGTATGGAAGGCCTATGCTCTTGGAAAGGACAAGAAAACATCTGAAGCGCCCTTGTTGGCTGGGTCCCCTCTGTGGTGAACCAAAATATTTTTTGACATCTCTTGGGGCAACCATCTTAGCAGCTTTTGGGCAAATATTTCGGCTCCAAGCAGACATTTCATTATCAAAGCAGAAACTCACTAGCAGAAAGGTCCAGACACCCAGAAGCACAGCTCTTGGCTGCTCAGCCACAGCATCCATCACCTACCTCATACACAGGGAGCATTCAAGGTCAGAGGCATCAAAAGATGTGAGTGGAACAGGGAGTGCAGGTTTGGCCTCCTGACCAGCGGGAGGATCTGTGATTCAGAAAGCAGTAAGTCAGAGCCCGCACCACCGTGACTTCCTGGCAGCATGTAATGAGCCAGACTGTTCTTTGGGTTGCCACTGTCACTGCTTCCCAGAGTTGAGTTCGTGGCCACCTGACCACTGACAATGAGATAGCGTGAAGCAGGCTCCAGTAGGTTCCCTGCAGCCCCAGAGAGAGAAGCACAAGGCAGGGAATGTCCAGGAGACTTCATTCAACTGCACCAGGCACCTCACTCTGCAGCAATCTGCTGCTGCCGCTTCACAGACTGCGCCAGGCCTTAAAGCTGAGGTTGAATCTTGGCACTGCCAACCTCTCTTGGGAAGACTGCAAACTACAGCTGCTGCCTCTCAGATGCCTACCTGTGGCGCATAACTGGGGACGAGCAGAGGGAGGCCTGACCACACTTCCTTGGTCTCCCATTCCTGGCATGGGGATGGGGTAGGCAGAGGTTGGCCTAGAAGGAAGGGAGCCATCAGCGGCCCCCGATAACACTGATATTCTCCTGACCTTATGCCGTGGGCCTGTGAGTATCGACCACTGGCAGGCTGCTGAGACCTGGGCAGGCTCTCGCTGCCAGGTTTCAACTTTGCAGAAAGCCACACAGCTAAGCAGCAGAGCTGGGCGGTCCCCCCAGAGCCCAGGGAGCCCTCCTGGGGACTGCTGAGCCCAGGCATCTCCCGCAAGCCCTTTCCCCCAGGTGAAGTTGGTACCTTGCTTAGAGACTTTATTAGGCCCCTCTGGGTCTTGGGACTCAAGCTGACAATGCTTTCTTTTCTTTTCCTGGCATTTGCCAGTCTTCATGGAGGCCGTTTCTGAACAGGCAGTGTCCTGCTTCTCCTCCTCCTCTTCTCGGTCTTTCCTATTGCTTTCTTGTCCATCCACCTTTCCTTTAGCTGGGTTCACCAGGGAGTTGCATTCTCCCCTGGCTGCTGCCTCATCCTGACCAGAACAATGTGGGAGTGCCAGATTTTCCTGGAGAAGACAAGAGCCAAACATCAGCATGTATGTAGGCCCAATATTATCTGTGATATTCTCTAGCCACAAGAGACAGAGAAAAAGTGGAAGGGCCCGGTGGTGCCGGAGACACATAGCTCTTTGGGGCACAGACACAGCAGCGTGTGTGACAATGGCATGGCCGCCTGGGCGGAGGGAAGGAGATTCCTGCACGAGAACAGGAAGGCGTCGAGGGGAAACTGCTGGGCAGTGGTGAAGGACACACAGCAGTAGCGCGCCAGTCCCCTCTCCAATCCCAATCATTCCCCAGTTACCACCACAGGGAAACCAAGGCAAGCAGTGAGGGCAGATGGCATGCTTCCTCTCACTGTCACCACCAGTGCAGGCCAGCCACCGCCTCCACAGCCCAGCTCCGCAGGGACTTTTGCTAAGGCTTCAGCACAGGTACGTCCCTACGCCTGTGGAGTGACCTCATATCTAACCAAGGAGTTTCTTCGATAAGATCAACTATTCTCTTTCCTAGATTGTGCATGAGAAGTCTGAAAAAGAGAAAAGCATGTGGCCCAACAATCACCCGTGTCCTTAGCCTGGTAAAAAATTTCTGTCCAGGAAAGGGATGTTTGAATATAGATATGCAACTCCAGTGCACCGTAAGGTTGGCATTTATGCCCATCTTCCCTGGAGAACCCCACTCTACTCAAAAGCCGTCCTCCTCAGGTTAAGAGGCCCATGTGGCTGTTGCCCTCTGACAGCAACCATCCTGCCAAGATTGGTAGGTAGATGAAAACTGGGTGGTATAGTTAGGCCGAAACAATAAAGTGAGGGAAAAAGGGTCTTCTGAGTCCCTCTCCTCGGGAGTGGAGGCCTTTTTCAATACCATAGCCTGCAGCGTCCTCGAGTTTCCATGAGCCCTCTGCACTGTGTGCGCTGGAGTACCCTGCTTCGCAGAGCCATGTTTGGGCAGAAACCCAGGCCCTGTTCCCCAGCTGGCTCCCCTTGGAAAGCCAGGGCTGCCCTTTTTCCTCAGTTTGGATTGAGCTGCCATGAGAAGTCACTGCAGGCGCTTTGATTCAGTCTTAATGTGCTCAGTCATGCGATCCTGATCTCCAACAATTACTGAAATGCACTAGAGGCTCTCTGATTTCACGAGATACTCGAAGGTCTGCCCTGTGTCTTTGAATCAGGCACACCTGCATCTTAGTCCTTCACTGGGGCTGAGAAAATCTAAGGTTTCCAGCTGTCAGGGAAGCCACACAGCCACCACGGTGCTGGAGCTGGCACACAGGTGACAAATATAGGGAAGGCGGAGGGTAACTGCCTGTCGAGCCCTGGGTAAGGGGGGCTTCGGAGAGACACTCTCCTTTCAGAGGTACACTTCGGAGACCCAGCTTCACTCCCTCTGCTGGGAAAGCCTGGGCCTGGAGCCTATCTCTCTGTGATTCTGTTCCATGACAGTCAAAGAAAAAAACAGGTACCTCTCTTCCTCCCAGGAAATTCAACTTAATGCTTCCTCAATCACTCCCCTCCTTGACTACAAATGTGTACGGGAAGTCTGCTCCTATGTCCAACACGGTGTGCGGATATGAAATAAGTCCATGTGGTGATCGGATGGAGTTTCTCCTCAAGGATCTCCGGCGGTGCACAAAGCCCCCCAGGAAAAGAGGGGCTGCCAGCCACCCCCAGGGGAAGAACTCCAGGGGAAGTGGGCTAATTCCTCTCTAGTCTGGTCAAACCTCTTTCAGCTGACCCTGGCCAAGAACTGAAAAATAAAGGTAATAAAACAGAAACTCTGGACCCATGCCCAAACCTAGGCTTATCTTTGAGAAATCACCTTCTAGCAAAGGACACATCCCAGAGCTCCTAAAAAGTGAAAAAGAGGGAGGGTATGGGGCTCACACCCCGTGTTTGCCCACAGACAGCCAAACCAAGTGCCACAATGAGCTGGGTGAGTTGAGTTTTACCTGTGCCAACTCTGGTAGATTATGGCTGGTGCCTTCAGTAGCCATTGACTCTACGTGTTCCTTTAATCTAGGGTGAGGTGCCAACAGCTTCAGGATATCGGGAGAATGTTCCTGAGAGTCCCTCAGGACTGATGGTGAAAAGAAACTAAGGAGAAGCTGTGACATAAAACAGAAGACTTCACTACTTCAGTTTCTACAGGCGCTGGGGCGAAGGGGAAGGGGTGGGGTTTGTGGCTTGGGGGGAAACCCTGGGGACTAAGGTGTGGATGGTGCCCCCAGCCACCAGAGCAGAGTGTCTTGGTACCCCTGCATGAGAATTGGGGGGGGGCAGGGAGCTAATGAAAACTCTGTCCCTAGTTCCCATTCCTGGGTCCCCAGGTGGGCGGTGTGGCCCAGGAATGGGGAATGTGAAAAGCACTGCCGATTCTTCCATTACCCTTGACAAACTTAAGAACCACCATTCCGGTCCCAGTACTGCTCAGAAATCTTTTGCAGGGTGTAGAAGTCTACAAGTGTCTTCTAGGTTCCTTAAAATTTCTTTTCTCTGCCTCCCTCCTGCCCAATCATCACCCCTGGATCTATGCTCCCTTCAGAGTGAAGTGTTAAGAAAAGCAGAACCCAGCCCTCCTCCCTCTTCTCCCAGCCTCTCCTTCCTCATTCTGCCCCCCATTCTGGCCTTCACTTTCCAGAGTATGTTGGGCAACTACAAGTGCCAGGAGCACACAGGTTCCCGTCGATGTGGTCAGGGGCGTGGAGGCAGGAAGAAGGCCCAGAGGGGCTGGGGACTCAAGACTCGTGCTCCAGGGCAGCCTGCAGCTCCAGCTTTCCAGTCTTGCTTCAGCTGACCTGGTGCCAGCAGCAACACAGGTGCATGTAGTAGGTACCATGTAACTGAGGGGGCAGCTCACTGGGTTTCTAAAGTATCTTAAAGTGGACACCACTGAGCGCTTCAACACCTACTCAAGGATGTTTCTTGCTCAGGGTTCTAATGAATCAAGGGATGTCACAGGCCACCAAGCCCTCCTGTTGGATTTGTTCCCTGGCTAGCCACAAGAGTTCTTTAATGACTCTCCTGCAGGGCCCACACTCGCTATGTTGCTTGTAGGCTCTGGACTAGTGCCGCCTTCCTCTCCCACCCTGCCCCCTCTGCTAATAGCACCTTCCTCTACACCGTCTTGTACTAACTTCAGGTTGTGTCACAGATGAAGTCTTTCTAACCAGATGGTCTGCTTCTGGAGGGCACATGAGAGATGTCCAATAAATATTCATCACACTGCATGGAATTGAATTAAGACACTTCCCCATCTCACGCTCAGGGACAGGCCTAGTTCTCAGGTCCAAGGTTCCCCTCAGAAATCTGTTTTCTTCCAGCTATGGGAAACCCACTTCCCAGGCAGGTCTAAAAGGCATCTAAGTCAACTTAGAGGGGGAGGTACTCGGTGCCAAGGCCTCTCCACCATCGGCGCCCCGGTCAGCCCTACAAGCGCTCCTGAGTGGCCGAGGACGGATCCACCCGCTCCTGAGGCAGTCTCTCTGGAATCCTCCCCAAAGGGCAGGAAGTGCTTCAGTGGCAGCCATGCTACAGCCACACTACAGGGATCCCAAAGCAGAGGCTCAAAGGGCAGAGGGTGGCAGGGAGGGAATGGAGGCAGAGGGGAGAAGTAGAAGGAAAGACAGAAGAAAGGGGAGCACCGCACTTCTCCCCTTGACTCCGAGAGCTCGCTCTAGGCTTCTCAAGAGCTTTGAAAAGCAAAAATTAGGATTACCGCTCAGTGAGAATAATCATCCCGCATGAGTGAAAGTCAATTCCACTTCAGTGTCAGCCTTAGAAAAGCCCAAATGTGTCAAGAAGGGAAAAAGAGAATCTGAGATAAAAACTTTAAAAGGGGAGAGGTCCTATACCTCTAAAACACAGAGTTGTAAATCAATGTTACCGCCATAAAAATAAATAAAGGAAACCACAACCGAGACCTGTGAGCATCTCCGGCAGCTGATGAATACCATGTGAACGCACACCCTCTCTGTCAGTTTATTTAGCCCTCGAACTGGAACGTGGCAGTGACTAAGCGCAGCTAAGCGCCCTCTCTATATCCAACTGGCTACTGTGCGTTTTTACCCTCCTAATTCTTGCCCCAGCCTCAGAACTCTGGAACCGTCATTATGGCAACTGCTCACTTGTGTTATCTGGCATTTATATTGCATTACAGAACACGTGCAAGGTGGTAAGGGCCTGCAGGACTGACGCTGGCTTGTGCTCTTTGGATCTCCAAAGGTAGCACAATGTCTAGTCGCATTCTGTTAGATAGTTGTGGAAATGACAAAAGTGGATCTGGAAAATGGAGCCAGGGAGAGATGCACCAACTGATGAGACCAGTTTTCCCATTTGGCAGTGGACAAGCAGGAGTAAAGGAAGCACTCACCTCTAGGTCCAACACCTGCCTCTGATGGCCTCTAAATGCTCTATCCCCAAAGCCTTTGTCCTCGTGCCAGCACTGGATAGTGCCATTGTTACCCTCTTCCCAGTCCCAGGGGTGAGTTCTGTGACCCCTGGCATGTCCTCCTGGGACCACAGTGTGGTGGAGTGGCCAGGAGGGTAGAGTAGGGAAGCAGATGGAATTGGGTTGGAATGTTCCTCCACCCATCACTAGCTGAGTAACCTCTGGGAAGTTACCTTCAGCCTCCTCATCTGCCTTGTGTACCTTGGGGGTAAATTCCAGCAGGTTCTCTCAGGAATAATGGAGGGAAGTTAAGCTCACAGCACAGTGCCTGGTGCATAGGAAGTGCTCAGTAAGTGCTAGCTACTTTTATTGCTGCAAACACCTGAGACTGGAAGGGCCCAAGACAAGGAGCAATTCTCAGCCACCAGTGTTTCTCTCAAGAACATCTTGTCCACATTCCCAAATCAGGTTCCAGCAAGAAATCTTCTATGACAGGCAGGAGCTCCAGAGCTCAGCTTCCCCTAGTTCACAGCCTTCGCTAAACATTCCTTTCTGGAGCCTTCAGACCCGTCTTGTCTCTTGTTCCCCTTGTCTGCTGTTCTGCCAAAACGCACTGCATCGGGCTGAGGGGGGATGGGTATGGGGGGGGTGGAGCAGAGGCCACCAAGCCCCACCAAGCCTGCAACTGCCAGGTCCCTCAGCCAGCCGCTATGAGAGGAAATTGCAGAATCGGAAGCACAAAGTCTATGAGTTGTGGATGCATGAACCTTCACTAGTGTTCTCAGCGTCTCAGGCCATTTCTTAAGTAACCGCCACATCCTCTGGGATCCATGAGTTGGAATAACTGATTGGATTAGTCCACGGGGGTTCCTGACTTACACTTGTGAGACAGAGGACATTTTCTCTTTCTAGTGAGGGTGATGATTGGAATTGTGCAAGTGGCACGGGCCAGGGGAACCAACAGGGAGCTGGCTGCCATGAGTGGCTGGTGAAGCTGTCACTCAGTCAAAGGGAAGTTCTCTACCTGCAGGCAGCCCTACACCCCTGACCTCTCATCCACAGCTAGAATTTCCTCTGTGAACCTCGAGCCCCATGTGAACTGATTTGGTTTAATTTTGCTTTGTGTTTCCATCCCACTGACAACCTCGATCCTAAATCAAAGAAGCAGGAACATTTCCCCCAGGCACCTACAAAGGCAGTGATGCTTGCTACTTCTGGTTGTACCCAAGAGACGATCCATTGCTACTTGTGTCCTCGTCTTCTCCCCTTAACCCGGGAAGTCACCCAAGCAGGACCCCAGATGCCAAGAACGGCAAATGCCTCACTCCCCTCCTTGGAGAATACAGAGGTGGGAGCCCACTGGGAAGCAGGACATGGCATCATTTCCACTCACCTTTTGGGCTTCAGCTCTTGCTCTCTTGTTCTTTCCATCGAGAGATACACAATAGAGAAACTCCCTTAGTGCTTCCTCCACCTTGCCCAGGGTGGCTAAGGCTTGTGCTTTTCTGAAGTGTGCCTGGAAGAAAGCATGAGCGATTCAATCGCATTCTTAGGTGTTATATCCGCTATTCTCATCAGAAACGCCAGCTAAATTCTTTGTGGGTGTTGTGTGAGGCACTGCAAAAGGACTGTCTTGTCTACAGCCCTGGAATATAGGCAACTGTTCGGAAGCCCATTTTGAGGAAAACAAAACTGAGACACAGAAAAGTGACTTGCTCAGAATAACACAGCTGGTCAACTGTGGAATCAGGGTTTGAGTTCGTGGTTGAATTTGGGGGAGTAAAGTCCAAATTCTTAACCACTGTGCCACACTACCTCCCCTGCAACCCACCATCTCTGTATTGGCAGCTTCCCCAAGTATATTAACAGGAAGATTGACCCTCTGTGAGGGGATATACTAACCAGCATTCAGAACCTGCCCACGTCATCAAGCAGAGGCCTAGTCCACATAACTGGGCAAGCGACCACCTATATCTGGGGTCATTTTCAGAAGCAGCCCAAGGGCCCAAGGAAAGGGGCATGGCCTCAACAAGATCTCAAAGGTAGCTAGTGGCAAAGTGGGGCTGAACTGTGCCCTTTGCCACCTGGCAAACAGGCTGGAGAGGACGAGCAGGGGGGCTGAGAAAATGTTTTTCCTCAGTTCACTTCTGTTCCCTTGCCAAAAAAGGGATCAACTGCCTTTCTCACAAATTGGATGGAACAGAAGATAATGCTAAGCGCAATAAGTGAACAGGCGAAAGACAAATACCGGATGGTGTCACTTGTATGTGGAATATAGAGAAGCCTAACAAAGGGTCAGACCAAACCAAACCAATAATAAAGTCTTAACCTCTGACTATAAAACTGAGGCACCCAGAAGAGGGTGGTGGGGTGAGAATGGGGGAGGGACGGGGCCCAAGGGAACATGGTGGAGGATCGTGGGGGCACTGCTGGTGGGCAGGGTGTGAAAGCACACATTTGTGGCGGTTTCAACCTATAACCCCAAAGCAGATACAGAGATGTAAACCTACTTTACCTCAGTGAACATCATTTTGGAATAAACAAAAGTATAAGGAAGTTTTGTGCCTCCTGGGAATACAAACCCAAAGGTCCTGGGAGAAACTCTAGGGGGAGCAGAGGTGCATCCTGGGGAAGAGGTGGGAAGAGCATTCCTTCCCTGTGGCTTAGGACTGGACACTCTGGCAACTTGGCTCGGAGGATGGTCTTCTTTTGTCATCGAGGCCCTAGGGGAGGAGGGGGGTTTCCCCACACTCCAATGACTGATGACTTCACAACTGCCCTTGTGTGTCACTTAGTTATCCAGGTTGCCTCTACTGGGCACTCCCCAGCTCTCAGGGACCCACTGCCTGCTTGCGGGGTGGCTCCAAACCTCTTGGGGATCTTTCCCTATGTCCCCCTCCTTCTGCAGATTACTCTCAGCTGAGAAGTGGACACCGACAGCTTGCTGCTCTGCCTCCCAGTAGTGGTTCCCAGGAGTGCCCTGGAGAAAGGCTCACATAACATTTCAGGGCTAATGAAGGCTAAGTGTGTGGGGATGGAGAAGCTTTGGGATCCCAAGAATCATACCGGGTCCAACTGGGCCAAAGCAGCAGCTCACCCCACTGAGAGCCGTATCACCTGCAGAACTGAGTACCACTGAGCCTTGCCTGGGTGACTGGAACAGGGCTACATGAGGCGACCCCTCCCAGAGGCACATGGCACATAGAAAGGGAGGGTGTGCATATCGCCATGAGGTGGTTTTGATTTACAATAAGCATCAGCTCAAGGCTTTTCTCAACCCCAGGCACTAGTAGCTTTCATTAGTTTACTACCAGCCTACACTCGTCATTTGGGGAGATGAAACTGTTAAATACTTACACTAACTCTTCCTTCACTGCAGAAATCACTTTTCTCATTTCATCCAAATGAACTACTACTATTCACTCGACCATACTAGCAAAGCCCTAGGTTTAGGGGGGAGCAGAAAAAGTTGCAAGAGAAGTCCTCTTCCCAGCTCCTGACCTGCACTGGTGCAAGATTGGAAGTGTTCTCCTGAAAGCCCTTTGCGTTAAGACATCAGTTATGTAGCAAGTTGCAAATGTGTTCCTTGGGAAAGTGAACTTATTAATATCTATTACCACCCATGAAAACCTTCTCTTAAAAGAAGATACAAGATTTGCTCAGACATGAATGGCCCTGTTGCAAAACCAGAGTGTTTTAGCTGAAATCCCCAGCTCAAAAGAGTCTAATAATTTAACATTTTCATCAGCTTGATATCAAGTCATTAGGTGGCAAAACCTAACAGAAAATGATATAAAGTGTGCTATAGTCTTTATCCCACTTAGTGTGACTTTTCGTGTAATTTGCTGCACAAATATGAATATGCTTGATCACGGGGTGCTGCCCAGAGCTCACTGAAGGTGCTACCTAATATGTATTATTTCTGAACTCGGAAACATTCTGGATTCTTCGTATGCCATGGGATGCAGATAGAGCTCATGGACCTGGATTTGGATAAGTCCAGGAAGGCATCGTGGGGTTGTGTGGAGACAGCGCTACAGCAAGATCCAGCTCACAGATGTCCTCTTGGCAGTGTTCGCTTTTGACCCTCACTGCATTCCAGTGAGGCAATCAGGCACATAGCATTCACTTTTGTTTTGCACATCATGACACTTGGGGGCCAGGGAGTGAAGTGACTTCCCCACAGCCACTTGGCTGGCAAGTAGCAGTGCATCCTGCCTGAAATCTAATCTTTATCTAAACAAAATACTGACATGTGGCTGAGGGTCAGAGCTGCAGCCGGAGATGCAGAAAGTGACACTTTGCATCCTGGCACCTGGGAGATGTTTGCCTTCTTTCTCCCCACCCTTCCACATATTTAGGGATACTGACAGGCTGACAAAGGCTACTAAGGACTCAAAGTGGCATAGCCAGTTGGTACTAGTTATCTCACCCGCCTCTTTCTACTGACCCTGGAAAATGATGATGATGGTGATGATGGTGATGATGATAGCAGCAAACACACATATCTATGTCCCGGGGATTGTTCTAAACATATTATATGAATTAACTCATGTAATCCTCATACAAACCCTGTTAAGTAGGTACTTTGAAAATCCCCATGTTACAAATAAGGAGGTGAGGCCCAGGGAGGTTAAGTCATTAGCCCAATGCCACATAGTGAGTAAAAGCAGCAGAGTCGGGGCATAAACTCAGGGTGTCTGGCTCCCAAGTCCATTTTCTAAAGTCACAAAGCCCAGACTGCTCCGCAGGTCATCAGCTGGTGATCAAATTAGGGAAGAATCCAGTTTTCTTGCAGATGCCTGAGTCACCCTCTACCAAAGGACCTGACACCCAGCTCCTCAGCCAAGCCATCTCCCTTGGCAAGTGCCTCTCACCCCAGGGAGGCAGCCCTTCCTGAAACTTCTTGCCTACAGTACACCCCCTTACCCAACCCTCCCGTCCCACACTCACCTTGAAACCCATTGGGCGGAGCTTACATGCTATTTCTGCATCATGTAGTGCGTCCTCGTGAGACTCCAAGGTGAAATAAATTTGAGACCGGTTGCTATAAAGCAAATGGTCATTTGGAGCTGCCAAAAATGAGAGATAAAAAAAAACAAACCCTCATGAATGGCCCCCGGCACAGACAAGTCCTGTATGAGGATGGATCTTGTGCAAATGGCAAGTTATCTAGGACTTTTCTACTGGGAACCATTCCCAGCCCTACTAACTAACACCCTACCTGCCACACCCGCAAGCCACGCAGGGACTGTGCTTCCCCACCACAAAGGAGTCATTTCTGTCGCTCTCTAAAGCCATCCTTTGGCAGGTCTGCAGCAATTTGACCACAGAGGCCACCCTGGCACCCTGCTTCATGGCTACACCAGCTCATGGCACCCTGGCTGCAGAGATAGGGTTTATCCACAAGGAAACACACCTGGAAGGGGGAGGGAAGGTGACCAGATGTGACCCCCTACCCCCGTCCGCCTCATCACCAGAAAGATGAGTCAAGTCAATCTTCTGGTGACATTAGTGACATTTCTGTCTATAAAGTTCAACACATATGTAGTTCCTCTGAAGAAAATGGGGGTGCATTTGCAAGGCTCCATTCTCTGATCACAGATGACCAAATACCAGCAAACCTGGACAAGGCTTCTGGGAATAAAGTGAGGTTGGCTCTCACCAACACTGAATCACTAGATACTAGTGCTGGACAGGCCTTTAGAGATCATCTGGCTCAACCAACCCATTCTTCAGATGAAGAAAGTCTAACCCAGAGAGGGAAAGGCATCTGCTTAAAATCACAGTTAACTGTCCAGACTTAGAAACTGGGGCTCTTGTTTTTGAAGGGGGTGCAGTATTTAGACTCATGAGGCAACATTGCCACCTTTCCACACAAAGATCCTGTTGGGAGGTCCCTTCCCCTTAAAAGGGTTGAAGTTGGTCTTGACATTTCATCCTGACTGCTCTGATGGGATTAACAAAGTGCAAGGATAAGCCCCCAGAGAAAAGTGGTAGCATCCACCAAGGGGGAGGAGGGCCTGTGGACACGTGCCTGGCCCTTGGGGAATACCTAAAGGGCTTGGCACCTCCCTTGGCGATTTGGGCTTAAGAGGCCCACCTATCTCTCTCGATTTGCTCCAGCTCCCCCCCCCACCTAGCTTCTCCTGCTGGAATAGACTTTTCTGGGGTTTCTTCCCCCAGGAGTGTGCCAAGGGCTTGTTTGGGTGCTCATTACTTACTCTTAACACAAGAGCAGAGCTTACAGTCTTTTCCACCACCCTTTTCCACCCCTTTTCCCCAGCATATGCCAGCCGGATGGAGACTCTAGAGTGTGCCCTGACTGGGCACCAATAGGGTGCTGGGGGTGGCGAGGGTCTGCCCCAGTTGCCAGTCTTCCCCAGTTTGCCCTGGCTCCTTCCTTTCCTTCATTACCTGTTGCAAACCTGAGAGGAGATTCAACACGTGGAGATTCCAGCCCACCCCCTCCTCCACCCATCCCAGGCAGGCGCAGGGCTCATGGATCCCAGGGCCACGTCTGCCCAGCCCTGCCCGGCCGCCTCCTCCCCGGCACGCTTCGCCAGACACTGCGCCGCTCCGCCTGCCCAACTCCTGGCCGCCAGCCCGAGCCGGGCAATACCGACCAGTGGCTCGGCGGTCACTTCCTGGGTCCAGACGTGTGGGTGTGCGGGGGGTGGAATGGGGGAACTGCTCCCTGGGGGAGCTCGAGCGCCAGCCGGAGTCCGGGGTCTGTCCACGTTGCCCTTGAACAGCGACGCCCGGCCATCCCTGCTCAGGCAGCACGGGGAAGCGGGACAGAGGCGTGCCCCTTTGTCACCAGCTCAGTCCGCGAAGGTCCCTGAGCGGTGGTGGCCCGTCACGGTCGCCCGCCGGCCTTGCGGAGTGGGGGTTCGCGGTCAGGGCACAGGTTGCAGGCGCGCGCGGGGCGGCGGGAGGGGGGGCAGCTCTTTCAGCTGAGGATCGTGTGATAGGAAGCGGTGACAATGAGTCACAGGGCAGCGGGGCGCTCCCCGCCCCCCGCACCAGCTCGCGGGATGGTTTCCGAGCCGAGCGTGGCCCACTTCGGTTACCTCAGCCGTTACACAATCCCGCCCGCCCGCCCGCCCGCCCGCGCAGAGGAGGGGCCGCCCGGCCCGGGCCGTTCGCCGCCCTTATGCAACCAGTGCTCTCCTGACCTAATT
>NW_004567120.1:23157022-23187388 GCF_000260355.1 Condylura cristata | reverse complement strand
CCCGCCCCGGGGCCACCATCAACGCGGAGAGCTTGACCCCGCACAGCGCGCAGCGACGGTCGGCCGCCCGCCCGCGTTCCAGGCACAGTTTGCAAAAGGTGTGGCCGCAAGACAAGGACACGGGGTCTGAGAGAAACCCGTGGCACTTCCGGCACTTGAAGCCGTCCCACACCTCGGTGGCCTCAGCGGCCGTGGCCGCCCCAGCCTCTTCCGCCGCCGCCGCGCGGCTGGCCGCGCTGCTCCTGTCCGCGGGCGCCGGCGCCTTGCCCGGCCGGACGTTCTCCGCCAAGCAGCGCACCAGCTGCTCCAGCTGCTCTGCCACCAGCTGCTGCCTCTCCGAGAGCTGTCGGTACACCTCGAGGGCTTCCCGCAGGCGCCCCCCGGACGCCAGGGCGTCGGCCTTTGTGAGCAGGACTTTGCACTCCGGCGTCGGCGTCGAGGCCCGCAGGGGCTGCTCGCGCTCGGGCTCCCGCGTCGACGGAGGTGCGGAGCCTTCGGTAGCCGCCTCTGGGTGGGGGCCAGAGTCTACGCTGGCCTCCGCTGCCGCCGGTTCCTTCCGCTCCGCCAGCTCTAAGTTGTTGCTGCCGAGCTCTGCGAGCAGGCTCAGCATCTGTCCGGTCTGAAATGCATCCATAGGGAGAGGACCCGCGCGGGCAGAGGCGTCTAGGGACCGGGGAGCCGGGGCTGGGAGCGGCGGCTGGAGGGAGTCCGGGCTGCCACCGCCGCCGAGCCGCCGCGCGCAGATCCCCGCCGCGCCTCCGCGAGCTCCATGCCGGCCGCCCCGCGCCGCCTAATAACTGTCTTGTCTCAGCAAAGTGTTATATAAAAGGCCACCACGTGACGCGCCGCCACGCCGCTCATTGGCCGGCGGCGGGGAAATTGTTACAAAACCAGACAGTTTTGTAACAGTGTTGCGCTTGCTTCTTTTGGCTTTGCTTTTCTTGGCTTCTTTTTGAGGTTGTTTGTGTTTACACTCCGCCTTATTTCCCCTTCGCTATGTGGTTCCTTTTCCGAAGAGGAGGAGGGAAAACAAAACCGAAGTCTTCTCTCGGGCTTTTCCGTCTCCAAACCCTACCCCATCCCATTCCAAACCCGCCAGCAAACAGGTCCCCTCTGCCAGCCGCTCGCTGGCGGTCCCCGCCCCCATTTCTCCCCGGAGAGGCAGGCACCTCGGGTACGCAGTCTGCCAGGTCTTTGGGGACGGCTAAGGCTCACTCTCCTCGAGGCGACGGCTGCTGTCTGCCAAGGGAGCGGGGTTGAGAGGGTCCCCGGCAAGACTTAAGCTCCCGATCCCGGTCTCGCTAGCGAGCCCTGGGAACTCTGTCCCGGTTACTCACACTCGGGGGTCCCTGATCACCTTCCCCAAGGAATCCCTAACGGAGTGAGTGCGGTTGTCCTCGGCCGCTTGGTCTCGTGCGCCTGGAACGGCTCGGAGCGGCGGGCCAGCGGGCACAGAAGTTGGGTGGCGCTCGCTGAGTGGCGAGGGACGCGCAGAGAAGATGCGCTCCTCAGCTCGCGCGCCTGGAGGCGCCCCGCGTGCTCCGCTCCTCAGCACGCTCTCCCCCAACCCCAGATCCTGAGCTGGGGCAGGCGGCCCGCGTGGGGCTGGAGTCGCGCCCGCCCTGATGGGCGCAGCAGCGAGAACTTGGCGAGCTGGGCTCAGTGGGTACTCTGCGGGCGTGGAAGAACCACAGACGGAAGATGGAGACCCAGCGCGTTACGCCGAAGAAAGTCCCCGAGACCCGCTGCAGTTCAGGGGCCGGTGGAGCTGCCTTCAGGGCCCGGGCCCCAGAGCACTCAGTTCTGACAAAGGCGCACGCGTCACAGTGGGGGGCAGCGTGACAGGGCTGAGACTGGGCACGAGCTGTGTGCCTGATTCAAAGGCTAGGGAGCCTCCAGGGTGCTCCTCACTCCACCAGAAGGCTACTGTGAACTGCCCACGCTTTGTCTCCCTTCCACCCCCACACTTCGGACGGGAATCGCCGAGCCTTAGAGACCTAAAGGAATCACGCACTTCTCCCACCGTCACGCTGCTCTGAGCACGGAGGCGGGGTCTGGGCTTGCTCAGCTCTGTAGGCTTCCAGAGCCCGCAGGCTATGGCCCTTGCCAGGAGCAGTGCCCGAGGCAGAGCGCCACCCCAGGGACTGGAGACTTACACTTGGCTCATGCTGTGACCATTTCTTAGCTGAATGACCTTGGGCAAGTGACCCAAACTCTGGGAGCCATTCTTTTGGCTTCTGAACAAACAAGTGTCAGGTGTGATCAAGTCGGGTTTCGGAGCTAAAGATCACAGGTTCCCTCTGCCTGGAGTCATCACCAAGGCCCCAGAGCACCAGCACAACAAAGGGATGCCTAGAGCCTCCTCTGGTGAGACAGCACAAGGAAGAGGAGTTCAGAGGGGTGAGGGGAAGTTGGCTTAAGGAGATAGAGAGCAGGAAAAGGCACAGGAACTCAAGATGTAGCCAGGGAGGTGTAAAGCACACACAGGAAAGCTTGGCTGGCAGCATTGGCTTTGTCATTGCTTGCTGTGAGACCTTGGACAAGTCCTTTAAGGAGGCCCAGGTTTGTCCTGCTCTCCAAACTTCTGTCAAACCCTAACCTTGAGTGACCAGATTTCATGACACCAACTCCATTTAGGTAAGTACAAGAGACTCGTCTGGATGCCATGTGTGGTATTTTGGAAAGGGGTGAAGCCAGCAGCTGTAGTGGAAGGACAGGGCCAGCTAGCAGACAGTCATCCTGTTTCTTGGGGTCAGGTCTTAGCTAGATTGTGCTGACAGGGAAGTCAGGGGATTGGTCAAGAGCTCGAGTAAATGCCTATGCCAGGCAGCTGAGGACAAACTGGGGCTCGTGCTGCCCAAGGAGAGCTCCTTTTACCACCAAGTTTCCCCTGATCTTGAATGGGGGGGTCTTAGTCCATTTGGGCTACTGTAAGAAAGTACCATAGACTAGGCAGCTTACAAACAACAGAAATTATTTTCTTACAGTTCTGGAGGTTGGAAGTCCAAGACAAAGGCTTCGTGTCTGCGAGGGTCAGAGTCCTGGTTCCCAGACAGGTGTTTTCTTGCTATGTCTCTGGAGGAGGGAGGAGGAGAGGGTCTTTTTTATATGGATACTAATTCCATTCACCTCCCAAAGGTAGACACCACCTTTTCAGATGCAGCTATTCCCTTAAAGGGTAAATTCTTCAGGGTCCTCCCTGGTAGCGCAGCAGCTTAAAGCACAGCACAGAGAACCTAAAGCCACTTCAGCATGAGTTTGATCCCCAGTCCTGGAGGTGATCCACGTGGTGTGGCAAACTTCTCCTGACCCACCGGCTTCTCCCCTCAGCAGTGTACTTCGTCCATCTGCCTGTTCTGCTCCCTACTCTGTCTCTGGTGAATCCTCTCACCACCCCTGAACCTCTGGTCTGTATCCCAGTTCTGTATGCATAAATAAACCTTTTTTTTTTTTTTAAAAAAGGTAGATTACTCAAAGTTCCATTTACTTTGCTAGGATCACTACTTTATGGCTAAGGTGACCCAAGTGCCATCACACTGGAGAGTAGCTTTCAACATCTACATGGGCGGGGGTGGGGGAGACAGGGAGTCTTACAACAAGGTCCCCAGTATTAACTATCAGCTTGCCTCTTGGGGGATGTGTGAGGAGCCATGTAGGGCCGGTAGAGAGATGTATATGAAACAATCATGAGATGCTTCATGATGAAAACATCTGAATTCAAGAGCTTTATCCCTTTGACAAATTTTAAAATAGAGGTCTGTAACCCAAACTTGTCTTCCAAGATACCGATTGGGATAAGCCCTGTTCCTGAGAACATTTGGACAAGTAAGTATCCCCTGAGTTGGTTGCACTCCCTTGCCCATTGGGGGATGGAACAGCAAGGATAAGGCCAAGTCAGGTAGAGGGTGTTGCAGAGGGTCTTGTCCTGGTGGCGTGGCACAGAGATGTGCTGTGCAGCGCTCCTCTGGAGTGTGTGTAGCCACAGTGGCTGTGAACTTGGTTAAGAATGTAAATAGTTGCCAGGGTGATGTAGCACCATCTACTCACTGACCAGACCCTAGAGGAGTTTCACATCATATTTTCAAGTCAGAACAGCCTTGTGGGATAACACTGCTGAAGTGGTTTGCTATAGTTCTTTATTTTTTTAAACTGCTTTAATTTTTATGGAAAAGAATTTGTATTTTTTTAAGGTAACTCTGGTTTACAATGTTGCATATGATTCAGAGAGGTAGGTTCATACCTGTTCAGGTGTATGTTATCATATCATACCCACTAGCAAGGTATCCATAGTCCTCCACCTAAGCCCCCCGCCCCTTTTGTTCTCTATTCTTTCCCACCTCTCTGGTAGCTTCAAATCTACATTCAGATGTCAAGGTTTTGTTTTGGTTTACTTTGTGTAACCCTTTGCTTTGTGTCTCTGTTGCACATGAGTGAAATCATCCGCTATTTGTCTTTGTCTTGACTTACTTCATTTAGCATAATGGCTTCCAGTGCCATTCATGTTTTCTCCACTAAACTTACAAACATTATATTCATATACATTTGTGGACCAAATCCGAAATCTATGCAAAACTCCTTCCCCCCTGACTTTACTAATTAGAGCTCATGAGGATTGGGGAAAGGCTGACACCACCTTTTCAGATGCAGCTCTTCCCTTAAAGGGTGGGTTCTGGTCCTCTCCTTGGTGTTGCAACGGGTTAAAGCACCACACTAGGAGGCTCTCCGAAGCCACTGCAGCATGAGTTCGATCCTCAACCAAGGAGCTGACCCACATAGCATGGTAGACCTCTTCTGTCTCGCCCACTGCTCCCCTCAGCAGTATACTTGGTTGGTCTGCCTGTTCTGCTCCCCACTCTGTCTCTGGTGAAGCCTCTCATGTCCCACCTCTGGTCTGTACCCCAGTTCTGTATTAAAAAAAAAAGATGGAATCTTCAAAGCTCTATTTATTTTGCTGGGATTACTACTGTGCAGCTAAGGTGACCCAGGGAGAAAGTACACAAGTTGGTAAGATTTCCAGTTGACTACAGCAAGTTTTCCACTGGGCTCTGAGGAACCTCTCTGGAGCACAGAGGGGAGAGCAGGCAGGACTCAACCCCAGCTCCCTCAACCAGGCAGCGCTGCCTCCATGTCACAGAGAAGTCTTCATGGGCACAATTTCACCAACAAAAGGCTTGCTGTTGTTTTTAAGAAGTTTGGAAACCGTGGCAATTTTCAGCTCTGTTAGCATATTTGTTTAGCATCTCTGGAGCAGGCACTGTCTCAGGCACTGGAGCTGTGTCTCAGGCACAGAGCACTGAGCTCCTGGGGTAGCAACGCACAACTCTCCCTAAGTGTTCTTGTTCGGGCTTGCCAGAGAACTGGAAGCTCCATGAGGCAAGGACTAGTGTTCTGTGTCTCTCCTTTCCTCCTCAGAGGACAGTATTTGAACAGAACTTAATGAATATGGCAGTGCATATTGTGTCCTGGATGGGACAGAGGGACAAGAGGAAACCCAGCTGGGATCTCATCCACAGAGAGGGGGCATGCTGTTAATTAAGGGTTGCTAGTCCCATAATTGGGAAGGGCTGCTCTGGGGTGGGAGAATCCATCCAAACCAGGAGTCTGGTGTGCAGAGTGAGCATCTCTTCACACACACACACACACACACACACACACACAGAGGCCATGGAAACACAGCCAAAACAGTTATTTGCTCTATACGTGAATTTTTCATTTTACAAACTGGGAGTGACTCATCCACTATGCAGTCCTTACAAGGAAAAAAAGGCACTGCACGCATTGATGACATGGACACCCAAAAAGCTGCTGTTTGCCATCTAGAGTAGGTAAAATCCAGAGCTTAAAAAAAAAAAAAAGTTTTGGGCCCTCCCTGGTGGTGCAGCGGGTTAAAGCACAGCACTGAGAAGCTAAAGCCACTTCCGCATGAGTTCGATCCCCGCCAGCCCCTGAGGCCACCACATGGCGCAGCAGACCTCTCCTGGCCCACCCGCTGCTCCATCAGCAGTGGACTTCGTCAATCTGCCTGTTCTGCTCCCCGCTCTGTCTCTGGTGAATCCTCTCACTGCCCCTGAGCCTCTGGCCTGTACCCCAGCTCTGTATGCAAATAAATACATCTTAAAAAAAAAAAGTTTGTAGATCAGCCCTGGTTTCACCAATGAGGGCGAGAAAAGGCAAATGATATGCGCAGGTCACAAAAGGAGTTTGCCGCACAGCCAGGATTAGAAGTGAGGATGCCTATCTTCGTTTAAAGTTCTTTCCACGTCATCAGAAAGCTGCCGAAAGACACAGAACATCTCCCCCAAATAAGCAGGAAATTATTTCTGATTTCCTAATTATATGACTTGTAGTTCAACGTGTATTGAACATATACAGTGTGCTAATGGAGCTGGCATTTGTGGGGCAATTAATAGAAGGGGATGACACAGTTCTTACCCTCCAGTAGCTGGCTGAGGAAACAAGAGGCAAAGATTTGAAATAGTTAAGTAAAAGTAAAAGTAACAGGCAGGATGTGAGAAGTACCAACATTGGAGCACAGTGAGTCCAAGGGAAAGCTCAGCGGAAACAGCAGTGCTTCCCAAGTCATGGAGAAGGCTCCTCTTCACGAGGTTGGTGATTTAAACAGAAACCAATCGCCCACCACTGAACTCTGGGAGATCTCCTTCGCCTTGGAAGCCAAGTGGCAGGAAGAAAGGAAGAGAAATGCAAATAAGTGGGGCTGGTTAAGGCCCAGAAATTCATATTTTGAATGCTCAGCCAGCTTTGGGGTTCACCCATGTAAAGGGTAATGCAGAATACAATGGGTAAATGTTGCCCAATCCCTGTCTTCCTAGCTCATCTTCAATTTCTCTGGGGGTCAGTGTCATCATTCATTCTTGTCTACATTTTCCAGAAGGGAAAATGAGGGTTCAGAAACTCAATGACGAGCTCAAGGTCATTCAGCAGGTAGTAGAACTCTGGTTTCTAGCCCACCAACCTGCAGAAACCAAGAGATCACAAGGAAGATTTTATTTCATTTCTCTGCAAGACAAGTCAGACTTGCTTGGTGAGCAAGACAGTCTGCTGCCCAGAACACAAAAAGGAGTGAGTGTCTGAGCTGCCAGGTGTGTGGGACAGAGCCCAGGGTGAGGCCAGTGGCTGGGAGCTCAGAGTTCTAACTCTGCTGTGTGACTCAGCCAGAGTCACTTCCCCTCTCTCTTTGTGTCCTTCACCTTTTAATAATGATGCCCACGTCACCAGTGGGATGAACCACGAGTAATGGAAACGGCAGAGTGCAGTTAGCCCCGATGTGATTCTGGGGGACAGAAGGACAATAAGGCCCACTGTAGTGAGTCAAATATGTGCTGGCTGCCTTTGGGAACATTATTTTCTTCCCAGGAGGAGTGAGCCTGAGGTTGGACTCTGCGCTAGAGACCTTGCAGGGGGCAGTCTGGTCTGAAGAGAAAAAGTAATAAAAGGCAGGTTAGCTGCAAGAAAAGCAGGAAACAATCATCAGAAGGAAATTATCAGAAGACTTTGGCAGGGTGGGAAGTAGGCTTTTTCTAAATTGTAATATACAATTTACTACAAAGTCATAAAATTGACCATTTTAATCTTTCTTAAGTCTATGGCAGAGATATTCAGTACATCCTTGTTATTTTGTAACCATTACCACCATCATTTCCAAAACTTTTGCCATCTTGCAAAACCAAAACTCTCTCCCGATTAAACAACTTTCCAATGCCCACCCCACACCTCCTCATCCCAGCTCCTGGCCACCATTCTACTTGCTGCCTTTGTGAATTTGACTGCTCTAGACACCTCAAATAAACAGGATGGTCTTATGATGGACATATGTCACTTAACATTATGTCCTCAATGTTCATTCCTGTGTGTCAAGCATGTCCATCACCTTCCTTGTTGAGGCTGAATAATGTTCCATTGTGTGGACTTACATTTTGTCTATTCATCCTTTGGTGGACATTCAAGTTGCTCCCAAACCCTGGCTACTGTGAATAATATGGACAGAAACATGCGTATCCAACCAAATATTTCTTCCATACCCAACTTTCACTCCTTTTGGCTGCATAACCAGAAGAGGAATTGCAAGATCACAGTCATTGTGTTTTTTTTTTTTTTTAAGATTTATTTTTTATTTGTACATACAGAACTGGGGTACAGGCCAGAGGCTCAGGGGCGGTGAGAGGCTTCACCAGAGACAGAGTGGGGGGCAGAACAGGCAGATGGACGAAGTACACTGCTGAGGGGAGCAGCGGGTGGGTCAGGAGAGGTCTGCCACGCCATGTGGTCACCTCCGGGGCAAGGGAGGATCGAACTCATGCGGAAGTGACTTTAGCTTCTCAGTGCTGTGCTTTAACCCGCTGCGCCACCAGGGAGGGCCTTGTTTTGTTTTTTGAGGGACTGACATACTGTTCCCACCATGCGCATGGGCATCAGCCTCTCCCTGTCCTCACTAATGCTTGTGTTCTGTGTTTTCTTTTTATCAAAACCGTGAGAAGTGACATCTCTTTGACTTGTATTCCCCTAATGATTCATGCCGTTGAACATCTTTTTCAGAGGCTTACTGGCCATTTGTATGTCTACTTTGGAATAGATCTATTCACATTTTAAGTTGACTTGTTTTTTGTTGTTGCTGAGTTGTAAGTGATCTCAATGTTTACTAGCTCCCAACCCCTTAGCGGACATGTGCTTTGCAGGTGTTTCTGCCCTTTTGTACACTGCTTTTCACTCACTTGACAGTGTTCTGATCTGAAGACTTTAAGGAACTGGGAGATGGTTAGAATCAGTTAGGTCTTGAACTCAAAAGTACCTGGATTCACAATCTGGCTATTTAATGTTGAGCAAGCTACATAACCTCTTTGAGTCTGCCTTGCTTTTTTCATGTGAAAAATGGGAAAGATGCTTATAAAAGGACCTAGCTCATAAGGTTGCTATGATGATGAGCAAATGAGATCATATATCTAAAATCCTATCACAGAACCTAGCCCAGGCTAAATGCTCAATAAGTGGTGGCCTTTATTAGTATTGGGTAGGTATAAAAAGGAACCAGAATGATGTAATTGAAATATGATATTAGTTATTATCAAATGGACGAGTAGGCCAACAGTATTAAATAACCAACGTGAACAAAGTATATTACATAATACACACTTGTGTAGCAAGTTGCAGTTTACAAAGCATTTAAACATTCATCCTTCATTCAACAGGCTTTGCGGGAAACATGACGATGAGTAAGACACAGTCCTGCAGAAGTGAGTGGGAGAAATCAACAGGGGGAAGGATGACTAGTGCTCCCAAGACAGAAGCTCCGGGTACTGGTGGGGGGGGGGGACTCAGAGGAGGAGCAGTTAAGCTTGGAGGAGGGCTCCCAGACAGTAATATGGACACGGACTTCTGCAGGATTACAGGGTTAGGGGAAGGAAAGGAGGTGCTGGGAGAGGCTGAATCTTTTGGGGTGGAGGAAAGAGCAATGGCAAAGGTTGGAGGTGAATAGTTGGCTCACTGGGGAATAGCTGTCAGCTGGTTGTGGCTGGAGTCTAGGACTGATGAGGGAGGAGTGGTGTGAGCTGAGCAGGTGGCTGGCTGCTACACTAGGAAGGGCCTTGTAGACTAGGGGAAGAAGTTGGGACTTTATCCTGAGAGTGATAAGGAGCTGAAGGGATTTAAGCAGATTTGTGACGTGACCTGGTTGCCTTTTAGAAAAACCTCTGGCTGCAATGCAGAAGGTAGACTGAAAGGACACCCCCTGGGGAAAGACCAAGTAGAGAGATGAAGTCAAGAAAAGCAGATAAGTGAAATGGAGGCTTAGAGAGGATGAATGGAACAGATATGGGGGCGACTGGGCAACCTCAGTTGATTCTGGCATAACTTAGGTATTAGCACTTTTCCTTCCTGTGGAGGACAACAGAGACTGAGGAAGTAACGTTGAATGATATGCACCAGATCCCAGAGCGGAGGAGAACCTCTGGCTTTCTAGTTGACATCTTCCTGTCAACTCCTCCAAAATGTGCTCTTAGCATGTTTCTGCATCCGGATGCGGAGACCCCCTTCTTAGGAACGCAAATTCTATTTTCCCAAGCAGTTCTGGGTAGCATACAGTCATTTCAGTGCTTTATCTGAGTCTGTAACTGGCTGTCAATGTGCAGCTGCTGTGGCCTCGAACTTCAAGCCTTTCCCTTCCGTTCCGCCTAGCAGCTTGTGAGTTGCCTGTAAACCCTTCCATCCAGGGAGGGCCAAATGATCCCAGGCTCCTAAAAAGTGAGTGCTAGTCCTAGACTTGGCCACTAATTTGCTGTGAGATAGAACAAGTCTCTTCCTCTGTATAAATGCCTATTTCAAAACACAGAGGAACAGTACAAATGAATACTCGCTCACATTCAAGGAATCTATGAATCCCCTGTGAAAGAAGTGCACCTCAACCCATAACTAACTGCTCTCGTGCATGTTTGGTGAATTGGGTTTCTTGTGCCATGATGCACTTGCAGATGTTAGGGATTTCTCCTGAAACACTCCTGTTTGCCCACCAGAGACCCCCTGCCTTACAATTGCAGGGCAAGGCCTCAACAGACTTAAATTGTCAACCAAGATTCACGTGTGTATGTTCTTTTTTCCTTCAAATACTTGTACTAATGAGACTTTTTTTTTTAATTGGGTAAAGGGACTGCTGTTCAGTTCTAAAACCAGCGGGGAGAAGAAAAATGAAGGGAAGAAGAAGGTGAATTTACAGTGGAGGGAAAACCCAACTAATATGCTTCTCCTCCCCTCTCCTTCTCTCTCCCCTTAGAAAGCCTCTGATTTAGAGTTGCCTGATAACTTTTGGTGTTTATTTATAGTTGCTTTTTTCCTGATTCCTTATTTGGTTCTCCTATATTCCTCCTATAAGTGAAACCAATTTTATGGGACTACAACTGAGAGGAGAAAGCAAATGTTGTACAAAAGTGAACAAGGATGTAAAATCTATATAAATAAGTTATAAAAAAAATATGTTTATCCTGAGGCATCAATGAGATGATGAAGTCTCTGTGGATGGCAAGGCCCTGCACAGGGAGAGGGCAGGGTGGCAATATTCTTCTCTTTCAAGCCCCACAAGCCAGGCGAGCCTGTGAGTGACCAGGGGCCTTTGGCGAAGCCAACTCACCCGGGACCAGGGCCCAGCAGGGCCGCCCAACAGAAGGGATGGCGCCCTGACATTCAACCCCACTCCAGGGGCTGGGCGCCAGGTCACAAGGCTCCCAGCCCCTTGAGATAGGGGAGGCCCAGGCCCTGCCCTCCCCTGGCTTCCTTGGAGAGCAGAAGGTGCTGGGCCTGAACACCCTGGCCCTTTACCCAGCCTGGCTGTGACACAGTGGACTAGGAGGTTAGTGACAGCCATGTCACTCCCGGGGGGGGGGGGACAGAGAGTCATCTGGGGCACAGGCTCTCGTAGCCTGCACCACAGCACCACCAGCATCAAACCTGGCCACAAGAGCAGAAACCTAAGCAGGAGAATAGAAAAGCCAGTGATGATGGTAGTAACTCCAAAGCCCTTGTGACTCAGCCAACAAGCATCTGCCTTGTGCAGACTCTGTGGGTGTTACCCACTTGAGGGAGATCCCTCCAAAAGCCTGTGCCTTTGTAGGGGAGCAGAACGATGTGTCCACACGTAATTTAGGAGCGCCTCTGGGGCTGATGAGGATGGAGGGGGAGCAGATACAGAAAAGAAGGCTGCCTGGAGGCCGTGAGTTTTGAGCCAGGCGGTACAGGAGAGCTTTAGACTGGACTTCCAAGAGTGCCCCACAGAATGTCTGATGTTAACTGGAAACTTCTCCATGTTGTTGTGCTTTTGGGTCCCTCCCGCTGTCCCACTCTGACCCTGCTAACAGAGGGAAAGACCTGCCCCAGTGGGAGAGGGTAGAAGAAAGCACCTTCCCCAAGGAAGTCAGTTTCCCAGGGGTCTTCCCTGTTCGACCATAACCTAGCAGAAGCCATGAGTCAGCAAGTCCAAACCTGGTCCCTGTAACAACGCCTGGCATACAGCAGGTGCTCAAACACACTCAGTAAGCGAGTGAATGACTAGGGTCTATCCGGCAACTTCAGATGGACAATGCAGCTTTTCTGACCTGGGAAGTCACTTGTTTTCCTATCAAAACAACTGTCTACCTCGGATCCCCTTGCCACAACAGGCTCGTCAAATCTCCCAGGCCTGTTGTCCGCCAGGACAATCTCTGGTTCCTTTTCTCCCCATTGCTTGGGCTTTTCTTACAGCTCCGAGGTCTTGTGTGCATCTCCACACCAGCCGTCCTTTAGCGCACTCCCCAATCAGGGGATGCTGCCCATTTTTGAAATCCAAGTTCTCCTCAGAAGCCTTTCCTGAGAAAAGCCCACACACTCTGACCCCTCCCCACGCTCCTGGCTGAACAGCGAAGTGAGTCACTGCACTGCAGGTAAACATGCTTGCGTCACAGAGATGTTTTATGTGCAGCCCTTTCTGCCAAGTAGATGGGGAGCCTCTTGCTGCCAGAGGTGGTAGGTGGCGCCTGCTTCTCTGTCCCCAGGAGTGGCCCCAAACAGCATGGCACATTAGCTGTGCAGTAAATACGTGCTGCTTGAGGGGAAGGCAGAGAGCTGATCTGGTCCATTCAGCGACCTTCCAGTGGCACACGTTTACTTTGTCTCTGGTGGGTTAATTCATCCGCTAGCAAGCTGCCTCAAAGCTGGATAGACAAGAAGCAATTCTGTCTCAACTTCAGATTAGAGCTCAGACAGTCTTCATGACTGTTCTGACACTGCCCCTAACACGAACTTAGGCAACTCAGTTTGCTGCTTTTGGCCTCCGTTTGCTCAATTAAAAAAAAAAAAATAGGGACACCCCCTACTTCTGGCTAAGACAGACAACATGAAGCAAAAGTTCCCAAGACACTAGATGTTAGACAACAGAGGGCTATGATTCCAGAGAGATGGGAAACAAAGCAAACCCCAAGAATGCCCCAGATTATTTAAACTTTTTATTGTTTGAACTGTTTTACACTTGTATTGTGATATAACTCATGTCATAAAAGTCATCTACTTACAGTGTGCAATCCAATGATTTTTACTATATCCATAGATATCTGCAACCATCACCAAATTCAGAGCATTTTCTTCTTATAAAGAAGTCCCAGGCCTTTAACTACCTGTTCCTTATAGCCCTAAGTGACTACAAATCTACCTTTGTCTGTAGATGTCCTTATTGTACACATGTCAAACAAGTGGCATCCTGTATGCACTCTTCTGGAACTGTGTCTCTCACACAGTATACTATTTGCAAGGTTCACACCATGTTGTAGCACATGAATGCTGTATCAGTAAGCCCTTCATTCCTTTCCGTGGTCAAATAATATTCCATGGTAGAGATATGGCATATTTTGTTTGTTTCTCATCAATTGATGGACATCTGGGTTGTTTTCACCTTTTAGTTATTAAGAGTCATTCTGCCATGTGCAAGTTTTTTTTTTTTTTTTGATTGATTTCCTTTCTGTTGAAGAGAATTCCTTTCTGAGAAGAGAATTGCTGGGTCATATGGTAATTCTACATCTAATACATCTAAATTTTTCAGGCAATACCAGGCTGTTTTCCAACATGGATGTGTCATTTTTACATTCCCACCAGAACAAAGGATTTGATCTCTCCACAAGCTTGCTAATGCTTAATATCACATTTTTTTTATTATAGTCATCTCAGTGGACATGAAATGGTACAAATTCACTGTGGCTTTGATTTGCATTTTCCTGATACAAATGTTGAGCAACTTTTCATGTGCTTATTGGTCATTTGTATATCTTTCCTGGGAGGAATGTCTTTCATAACCTTTGCTCATTTTTCTTTTTTTTTTTAATTAAGATTTATGTATTTATGGCCCTCCCTGGTGGCACAGCAGGTTAAAGCACTGCACTGAGAAGTTAAAGCTACTTCCGCATGAGTTCGATCCCCGCCTGCCCCGGAGGTGACCACATGGCACGGCAGACCTCTCCTGACCCACCCGCTGCTCCCCTCAGCGGTGTACTTCGTTGATCTGCCTGTACTGCTCCCCACTCTGTCTCTGGTGAATCCTCTCGCTGCCCCTGAGCCTCTGGCCTGTACCCCAGTTCTGTATGCACAAATAAATAAATCTTTTTAAAAAATTTATGTATTTATTCATACGGACCTGGTGTACAAGCAAGACATGGGACGGTGAGAGGATTCACCAGAGATAGAGTGGGGAGAAGAGCAGGCAGGTCGACAAAGTACACTGCTGAGGGGAGCAGCGGGCGGGTCAGGAGAGGTCTGCTGCACCATGTGGATCACCTCCGGGGCGGGGGTTGAACTCGCACTGAAGTGGCTGCCACCACCTTGATGTGCTTTAACCTGCTGCGCCACCAGGGAGGGCCCTGCCCATTTTTCAATTGTGCTATTTCTATTTATATCACAGACTTAAAGAATATTTTACATAGAGTAGATGAATCTCTCATCCTGTGTCCATTGGAGCATGAAACTTTGTATCTTTGATGATGCCCATTTTTTTTCTTCTGCATTCATCCTTTCAGGGTAGTAAATAAAAATCATTTGGCAAATCTGAGGTCATGAGAATTGACCCTACGCTTTCTTATAAGAGTGGTATAGTTATAGCTCGGACATTCAGGTTTTTGATCCATTTTGAGTTCATTTTTGTACATGGTGTGGGGCCTGGCCCAACTTCATTCCTTCACATGTGGCATTCAGTTGCCTCAGCACTATTTGTTGAAAAGACTATTCTTCTTGCCATTGAATGGTCTTGGCACTCTTGTCAAAAATCTGTTGACCACAGACACACGGGTTTATTTCTGGACTCTCAATTTGGTTCTATTGACTTACATATCTCTCCTCGTGCCAGTACCACACTGCCTTGATTATCCTTGCTTTGTAGTAAATTTTGAAGTCAGGAAGTGTGACTTCTACTTTATTCTTCCTTTTCAAGACTGGTTTGGCTATTCTAGGTCACTTGCAGAAGAATCGTATGCCTATTTCTAAAGAGAGTCCTGATGAGATTTTTATAGGGATTGCATTAAATCCATAGACCAATCTGGGAAATATTCCTGTGTTAATATTCAGTCTTCTTATCCACAAGCATGATATAAGTTCCCATGTATTATATTATTAATTCCTTTAGACTGTGTTGTATACTTTTCGGAGTATGAATTTGGGGCTTCTTTTCTTGATTTATCCCTAAGTATTTTCTTCTTTTTGATGTAACTGCTTTCCTTTTCTTTTTACAATTTATTTTACTTATTTATGCGTAAAAGAGCTGGGGTTCAGGCCAATGGTAGGGAGGTGTGATATAATAATTGTTGTTGTTTTTTTTAAGATTTATTTATTTATGCTTACAGAACTGGGGTAAAGGCAGGAGGTGTGGTGGGTGAGAAGATTCACCAGACACTGGGGAGCAGAACAGGCAGTTCTATTGAAATACACTGCCAAGGGGAGCAGCGGGTGGGTCAGGAGAGGTCTGCTGATCCATGTGGGTCAGCTCCCTGGCCAGGGATCGAACTTGTGCTGCAGTGGCTTCGGAGAGCTTCATAATGCGGTGCTTTAACCCATTGTACCACCACGGAGAGCCCTAATTATTTTCTTAATCTCATGTTTGGATTGTTCATTAATAGTTGATTACTGCATAATGATCTTGTATCCTACAATCTTTGTGAACTTTTTATTAGCTGTAGTAGTTGTTTAGATATTTTTTGTGGGCTCCTTAAGATTTTCTATGATCAGGTCATCTGTATATTGGGGTGTTTACTTTTTCTTTTCTAACCCAGATGCTTTTTCTTGCTTTCTTGCCCTGGAATGAACTGCAATAAAATGTTGAGGTGTAGACATTCCAGTTTTGTTCCTAATCTTAGGGGTAAAGCATCTATTCTTTCATCATTAGATATTATAGTAGTTGTGTCCTTTACATGGCTGTCATGAGCTGAGGAAGTTCTCCCCTACTTATAGATTCTTAAGTGCTTTTTATCATAAAAGGGTATTGGATTTTGTCAAATGTGTTTTTTGGCATCTTTTGAGATGATCATGTGATTTTGTTTCTTATGCAATTGCTATGATGTATTATGTTAATTAATATTCCTAGGATAAATGTCCCCTTTCATGGCTCATAATTCTTTTTATGTTGTACGATTCAGTTTAGTAGCATTTTGTTGAAGATCTTTGTACCCATATTCATAAGAGATAATGCTCTGTAGTTTCTTGCAATGTCTTTGCTTTTGGTATCAGGGTAATTTTGATCTCATGGAATGAATTAAGCAGTTTTCCACCCTCTATTCTTGGAAGAGTTTGCATTAGTTCTTTAAATGTTTGTTAGAGTTTCTTGGTAAACCATCTTGGCCTGGGGTCCTCTTTGTGGACAATTTTTAAAAATATATATTAGTAATTTAGTCTCTTTACTTGTTATTTATCTATCCATTATTTTTTTCCTTCCTGAGTCAGTTTCAGTAGTTGTGTCATTAGGAATTTGGTCATTTTGTCTAATTTAGTGGCATGTAATTGTTTGGAATATTCCTTTATAACCCTTTTTATTTCTGTAAGGTCAGTAGCAATAATCTCTTCTTTCATTTCTGATTCTAGAATCCTTAGTCTTCCTTGTTTGTTGGTCAGTCTTAGAAAATCAATGGAATTTGATTTGTCATTCTTGTTATTTAAAAAAACAGCTTTTGATTGCATTGATTTTCTCCATTTTCTCCATTTTTTTTTATTATATTTTCCATCAAATTCCACTCTGATATTTATCATTTCTTTCTGGCTTTTTTAGGTTTAGTTCAGCCTTATTTTTCCACTGTCTTATGGTGGATGCTTTAGCTCAGTTTACTGCCTTTAGAAAGTTTCCAGGATTGGATGCAGGGAAGGGAAACTGAGGCAGAGGCTAGCAGACGTCCTGAGTCGAGGACATCAATCTGAGAGTTCAGGGAAATAAGTTAGCTGGAGTTCATGTATTTTTGCCTGCTTTTTAAAAATTGTTTCAAGTGAGAGGATGATTTCAGCACCTACTACTCGACCAGAAGTGGAAATTGTGCAGTCTTGTAAAGTAGAAAACTTTATTTAAATCCCAGAATGGCATCTCCAAAAAGAGAAAGAGAGAAGGGGAGAAGGAGAGAGAGAGAGAGCAGCATCTGTGGTACTGGGCAACAGAGAGATGGGCTGGTGCAACCAGGTGGTTGCAGCTGTCACATAAATAAGGTTCCAGGTCACGACAGGAAAAGGCATGTCCTGTCCTGAACTACAGTGTACATATACATGAGACTATTTTCTTAGATTTACAAAGTCACTGATGCAAATTAATGTTGTATTATTGTTAATTTTCTCTCACTTTATCCCATAGTTTGGAGGAATAGAAAGAAAAGGATGGAGAAAAAAAATATCTTTTCTACACTTATTTTATGTTGTTTTTTTTTTAGATGCCTCAGGGATTTTATTAACATTAATATCACTTAACAGTTCATCACCCAGGAAATTATATTCACTAACATATTTTATCTGGCCTTTTGTTTACACACAAACACACACACACTCACACACACACGCCAGCATTTATTCAAGTTAAAAATAGAAGTTTATTTTAAATGAGTAAGCGAATAAGCTCTAGTGTGGACCTATTTCCTTTCAGGTTAATAACACAGAAAAGTCTTTTCTTATATTACTTGGTTTTATTTTGGCCCATCTTACTTTCTTTGAAAGTTATTACTTCCTATCATGGGATAAGCCTAATTCGAGTTCCTTCATTGGTATCTAATATAAATTAAAGTGTCAAGTTAAAATAACTTTTGTGGGTCCTCCCTTGTGGCACAGCTGGTAAAAGCACAGCACTAAGAAGCTAAAGCTACTTCAGCATGAGTTCCTTCGTCGGCATGTTCTGCTCCCCACTGTGTCTCTGGTGAATCCTTTCACTGCCCCTGCACCTCTGGCCTGTCCCCCAGTTCTGTATGTATGAATAAATAAATGTTTAAAAAAAACAATTTTTGTAAACAAAGAGATGGGCATCCCCACTCCAAATACATAACACTTTACAATTTCAGTAAGAATTCATGAATTTCCTAGTGAAACATCAATCCCTTGGCTTTTGGAATATCAAATTAGGATACTGATGGAACAAATCACCACTCATGGCTATTTTTTTAAAAAAAATATTTATTTATTTGTACAGAACTGGGGTACAGGCCAGAGATGCGGAGAGTAAGAGGATTCACCAGAGACAGTGGGGAGCAGAGCAGGCAGATGGACGAAGTACACTGCTGAGGGGAGCAGCGGGCTGGTCAGGAGAGGTCTGCAGCGCCATGTGGGTCACCTCCCAGGCAGGGATCAAACTCACACTGAAAGGGCCACCACCAGCTTTGCAGTGCTGCACTCCAAACCACTGTGCCACCAGGGTGGGCCCTCATGGCTATTTTAAGGTTGAGGTGACCAAAAGTGAGGGAGGGATTGGCGACTGCCTGGGAGAGTGGCTATCACTGATGAAGTTTTTCATCCTGAGAATGCTGGCAAAGTTCCAGGTGAGGCTGGACTCTAGGCAGCACTGTCAGTGTCTAGAAAGGACAGTGGTCACATAGTTGCTCAGAACACAGACTTTCTTCCCATTATTGATATGTGTTATGTTTGCTGTACTTTCCATCCATATAGAATCAAGTCCCTTCCTTTAGGACAACTGTTAATAGCCTTTGCAAGGAAATGAAGATGACAGCTGTGTGCTTGTTCTGTGCAACTCAGAATGGTGTCCTGCCCATTCCCAAAATAGTAATTACAAACTTGAAGCTAAAAATGCAGTTCAGCCAGCAAACCTGAAACAAATGCCAAGTCGAGAGCATGGGTCCAGTGACCACGGCCATCTTCTCTCTCCCTTCCTTAAAAGAAAACATGCCCCCAGCTCCAACACAGCTCTCTTCTTAAGAGCTGGCCTTCTTTGGTGAAGAGGAAATCTTTAAATACACACTCCACCCCTGCTCACCCCCTGGGCCCAGAAGCACAGAACATGCCATATTGGAAAGGATGCAGACTCTTGCTGTTTCTTTTTGTAAATTACTTTAATTCCCATAAATAATCTCTTGGTTTCTTTGAGGTTCTCAGAAGGGAAAGTGAAAAGATGAGGAGGGGGCAGGAACATATAAACAACCACATTGTCTCATGAGATGCATATTACCTCAAGCCCATTTTCTTCACAAAGTGAAGCCTTTACAGAATTCATAAAGGAGGGCCTTCAACAGGCCCCGAAAGGGTTTTGAAGTACTTCTTAAAAGTTCACAGAAATAGGATTTACCAAATGTTCAAAAATAATTATGATGAATCACAATCGTGAAGAAACAGTTTTCTGTCTTTATTACAAAGTTATTTTTAAAGTGTTTCTTCATGAATCATACAAAATAACTGATTGCAACATAAATTGTGATCTTCATAACTATTTCTGAAAGAGGGAAACTCTGGTTTAAAAAGGCAACCAACGTTTTAATTGAAAAAAACATTTTCTGCACAGTAAAAGAAACGACACGGTACTAATATACTCCTAACTGTAAATTATATTAACATTAAATAATCTCCTTAAAATTTTATTAGCTTTTAAACTATAGTAAAGTTCTAAATTATCTTGGGAAAATGGAAAACCTTTCTAGTTATTCAATTCTTTCAAGATTGGAGAACCAATCTTAGTTTTTGAAACTGGAACCCATTTTTTTTTTTTTTAAGAGAGAGACGCATTGAAAGAGCAAGTCTATGAGTTCCCTGTCCAGACTTGCTTCTATTCAAAGTGAAGTGAGGAACACTGAATACTGTCACAGACGTTAACACTACATACCGTTCCTTTGTTCAAAAAGAAATGGAGTGTTCCCTCCAGTTTCAGGTCCTTCTGTTCTCATCACACCATGGATATCAGGCATCTGGTTGTACTAACACTCATGTTCTCAGGATACAATGTTCTGAACTGAGTGGAGGGCGTTCGGCGCCTATCAAACTCAACTAAGACGCTGTGGCTACTAGAACCCTCTACAGAGCAGGTGTTTCTCCTACAAGGACAGCTGGTGTTTCCGCGGGTGCCCATCAAGTTCTGTTGTCACAGATGTTACATGTCTGTGTTTCCCATTAGATTATGAACTCCCTGAGGGTGGGACAGGTCTTTTTCTCGTCTCTGTTTGTTTAGCGTTATCTAACATAGTACCTCAAACATCACAATAATGATGAAGATAAGGCTAATGACTCTTATCGAGCACTTACTAGGTATTGGGTCCTACAAGCTAAACACTTTATGTAATTAACAGTCCCATTTATTCACATTTTCCAAATGAGGAAACTGAGATACTAAGAGGCTGAGTAATTTGTCCAGTGTGATCCAATTAGATTCAGAGCTAGAATCTGAATCCCAGACCAGCTCCAAAGTAACGCCCTTAACCTCTAAATGGTAAGCTCTGCTCCCTAGTGATTAATGCTTTTCAAGACAAACACCCATTTGCTTGATTTTTGCTCTAAGCATATATTGGATCTGAAGCAAATAAATATGTGTAGTCTTTCAAAGATATTGTCCATGGAAATGTTGTAATTCCTTCTCTGGAATTGTTTTGTTAGTTTATGAATCACAGAAGATAAGTAGTCAATACATTATGATCTCAGTTCATTTTTCTATACTCTTTTTATTATCTTAATGAAATTTGATTGATTACTACTTATTTACAAAACTGTACATTTTGGGGGTACATCTTCACCTTATGTGTGTTTAAGCCTCATTCACCCACCACCAGGTTGTGGCCTCTACCCTCCCATTCCTCTTCCCATCTCCTACCCTCTGTTACCATTACATTTTTCACAGAGTCAGAGTTGTTTTTGTTGCAATTTGTGTGTTCATTTGCTTTCTTATTTTATTCACTTATGAGAGAAACCATTTAATAAGCTTTCACTTTCTCACTTATATTGTTTGCCATCATCACTTCAAGTTCCACCCATGTTGCAAAAGACAAGATTGTATCCTTTTTTAAAAGATTTATTTATTCATACAGAACTGGGGTAAAGGCCAGAGATGCGGAGGGTGAGAGGATTCACCAGAGACACAGTGGGGAGCAGAACAGGCAGATCGAGGAAGTACACTGCTGAGGGGAGCAGCGGGCGGGTCAGGAGAGGTCTGCCACGCCATGTGGATCTCCTCCAGGGCAGGTGGGAATCGAACTCATGCGGAAGTGGCTTTAGCTACTTAGTGCTGTGCTTTAACCTGCTGCGCCACCAGGGAGGGCCCTGTATCCTTTTTTTTTTTTTTTTTAACAGCTAGCTAGTTTATAAGGTGACGCTTAGACAGACATAGAGGTGAAGATGTACCCCCAAAATGTACAGTTTTGTAAATAACTAGTAAGTCAATAAAATTTTATTAAATAAGAGAGTATAGAAAAATGAACTGAGATCATAATGCATTGACATTTTTCTTCTGTGATTCATAAACTAACTGAATAGTGTTTGCTTCAATACATGGGCCACAGCTTCTCTACCCATCATCCATCTAGAGGCATTCAGTTCCTTTCCATGTTTCCCTAGAGTGAGTAATGCTGCTGGGAACACACCACCACACAGATGCTTTCAAATTAGTGTTTTCACATCCCTTGGATAAATAACTCTGAGAGGTAGTGATGGATCATATGTAATTCCATTTTTAGATTTTTAAGGGATCTCCTATAAGGACTGCACCAATTTACAATCCCACCAATAGTATGCAAGTGTTTTTGTTGTGCTCTCACCAACAGTCTCAATTCTACTCTTTTTGATTAAGCCATTCTCACAGATGTGAGGTAATGTCTCACTGTGATTGGACATATAGTTCTTCGATAGGTGAAGATAGTATTTGAAGAATACCTTACTTGTTCAACATCGTTCTAAATAACATGTTTTCCAAAATCGCATTCTCCATTAAAAGATTTTTAATCATTGATGATGGTCCAAAAATAGGACGAGAACATCTTTAATAAACGCTTACTGAGCAAGAAGTCCTGTACATGCTTGGCCCCCGTGACACAAATAGACAGCTTGCCAGCCTTTGAAGGGCACTCAGCCAAGTGAAGAGAGAGAAATGGTCCAGTGCAAGTGTTTTGACATATGAAAGCACAGGATACCTGGAGAGCCCTCAAAGGGGAGGTATCCAACCCAGACTTGGGAGGAGACAAGGAAGAAGTGAAGCCTACATATTGAGCCTCAACGAATGTTTGTGGTTATGAGCTCAGGCGGGACTGTCAGGCTTGCGACACTAAAGGGAAGACCGTGTCTTGGGATGTACACACTGTCTTGTGTTTATTTTATGTTCATATGTGGTATTCCACTTGTTTTTGCCTTGAAATAAAACCTGGAAATGGTTGTCAATGGTAGTGTAAAAGCTTTCTAATGTTATTTTAAAACATGTTACAGATTTTATTTAACTGTTGACAAAGAAAACTAGCTCATAGGAGGCACATGAGTTGGGTTTTTGTTAATTTAGAGAAATATGAGGAAATATATAGTAGCTCTACTATGGTAAGCTACCTAATTTTAAATATGCTTGAGTGTTGTTTTCTTTTGTATAGAACCAGTTACAATTGTTCAAGTTTCCCTGAAGAACTTTGGTGATGGAGTATAAGAAAACAAACCCAGACACTAAGGATGTCATTGTTATAAGCATTTGCTTTTGTGTGTGTGGGAAAGACTTATCCTATCTTACCTTAGCTCACAGGAAATAAAGGAGACAAACTGACAAACTACTTTGCTTAAATTACAGAGAGTCTGTATTAACGATTTACTCCTTCCTTTGTCTATCAAACATATGACCAACATGTCTGTGTTTGTGTGTGTGTAGAAACATATATATATATATTTCTGATGCATATAAATATATATTTCTGATGTTTCACAGATCTGGGACAAAATTGTGCTCACACTAGCATTCCCATACAAATATTTTCCTGGCTTCATTGTTTTCTATATTTTAGAAGTTCTTTTCCAAAGAAAATAGTACCTTCCTATTTCTCTAGGGTAACAAAAACCCAACTCATGTGTATGTATACACATATGTATACATGCATATGTGTTGACTGTTTGGTAGACAAAGAAAAGAGTAAATCATTAATACAGACTCTCTGTAATTTAAACATAGTAGTTTGTCTCCTCCGTTTCCTGTGAGCTAAGGTAGGACAGGATAAGTCCTATGTGGAAAGGGATAGCGGTTCCAGCAGAAGCTTGTACTTTTCTCAATGTATCAAGTTGGAGGATGGAGTAATTTTGAATGATGAAGTTGGCAGAAAGTGGTGGGTCAAGAAAGGCTAGCTCTAGGCTCCTGTGTTTACCTACCCTTAAAAATTAAGCAACCGACTGGCGCTCCCTGGTGGTGCAGCGGGTAAAAGCACAGCCACTTCCACATGAGTTCGATTCCCGCCTGCCCCGGAGGTGACCACATGGTGTGGCAGACCTCTCCTGACCCGTCCGCTGCTCCCCTCAGCAGTGTGCTTCGTAGATCTGCCTGTTCTGTTCCCCACTCTGTCTCTGGTGAAGCCTCTCACCGCCCCTGAGCCTCTGGCCTGTACCCCAGCTTTGTATGCACAAATAAATAAAATCTTTTTAAAAAAAATTAAGCAACCATGAGGTGTCACATACTGTCCTTAGTAAGAGGGAAAAGGCTGGAGAGGTGGGTACTACCCAATATGGCAGGACTCAGTGTTTATAAATGAGGAGAGTTGGTGTGAGAGCTGTAAGCTAGTTGTATGCTGAGGCAAGAGTTTTAAGACTCTTCTCCTCTGTAACCCTCATCTCTTAAGAGGGCTGACCCTAACTCCGTAGGATTGCTGCAGGAGCAGGAAATAGGACAGGTAACAAGAAAACTTTGATGAGGATCAGGAGGCTTGGGGCAAGGGATGCCACCTCTTCTGGGATTGTTTTGAGATGAGTGTGGGCAGGACAAACTGGGCACTTGGGAGAAAGGAATACTTGATGAGCAATGGGTACCAACGACAACATCGACCTGCTTGCAAGTCTGTCTTGAGCTAGAGCCAATGAGCTCAAGGAGTTAGGGACAAGAGAGTTAGGAAGAAAGGGCAATTCGCTGCCACCTGCCTGCCTGTTTCCTGTTTATTCATTTAGCAAAGAGGTGTTTGAAGACTGGTGATGGGGAGTTGAGGGGACTATAGAAAATAAAATAATACAGTGCTTGCCCTCAAGCAGTCGGGAACCCCTGTGACTCGGAGGCTATACACTGGTGATGTTTTGTTGCTAAGACGTAGAACACTGACAGAAATGGTAGAATGTCCTTCTCCAGACCCACCACATATCTTGTCCACACTTCCACCCCTGGGGGTAGAAGGTGAGATCAATCTCTGCAGAGTTAGCTCCATTTCAGCCTTATAGCTACTTCTTTGAGGAGGCTGCAGAATCACACTTTTCAAGCACAGGCTGGGGAACCTGATTCTAGCATCAATTCCAAGGACTAGGGGACATTTGAAGAATATCTCTGCCAATCTTGATATTGCACCTGTGGATTTCACAAAGAAACCATGACAGCAGGAATATTATTTCAAAAGATCTCCCTAAGTGTTCATACTACATAGGACACAACAACAACAAAATCAAAATTAACGTTCACTGTTTTAGTAACATATGGTAAGAATTAACTTTGTGTGTCAACTTGATGTAGACAAGGAGTGCCTAGATCAGACATTTCTCTGCCCAGACACACATTTCTGGGTGTGTCTAAAGGGTGTTTGTGGTGCACTTAGCACTCGGTCAGTGGATGCAGTGGACTGCCCTTCCAGTGTGGGTGGGCTTCACTCAACCCATTCAGGACCTGCATAGAACAAAAAGGAGGGAGGAAGGGGGAATTCTCCCCTTCCTCTTCCTGCTGGCTGATCTGGGGCATTCATCTTTTGTCCTTGGACTGGTATTTACACCCCTGGCTTCTCTGGTTCTTAGGCCCCCAGAAACAGACTAGAACAGACACTGCTGGCTTCCATGTTCTCAAGCCCTCACACACTGTATTTCACCACTGAATTTCCTGGTCTTCAGTTTGCAGATGACAGCGGGTGGGACTTCCCAGCCTCCATAATCATGTGAGTCAATAATATATATATATATATATAGATAGATAGATAGATAGATAGATAGATAGATAGATAGATAGATAGATAGATAGATAGATAGATAGATAAAACAGATAGTTAGCTCTGTTTCCCTGAAGAACCCTGATAGTATATTTACCTACTGTATTAAGTAGTGTCATTCAAACGTTGTTTTTCTTTTTAGGAGTTAAATTCTTTTTGAAACAAATTCCACAAACACTATCCACACATAAAACAGAGAAATTCTAACATACACTAAGGGCCAAAGCTGTGACTGCTCAGTTTTCTTTCATCCATTCTCAAAGGAGACTCATGAAACACCTCATTCTGCAGAACACAGTCTTAAACCACCAGTATAAACATATTTTCAAAAGTATCATTGGTTTATGAGATTAGAAGAAGATAGGAATAAAAAAAATAGCCCTGAGTAACATTTAAGAACATTTCCATGACATAGTCAGTCTTCAATTTTCCACCACAAAAAGAGGAACACAGCACATGAAATCCAAAAATCAATAGTCTTGAGCCCTGGGAAGCGTGGTATTACGTTCTGAGGCAGCACAGCAGATTTACATTTCTCTTTGAGCCGAGATTAGGTAAAGGCCTCTCCATCTCAACATTACTGACATTTTAGAACATCCTTTGTTGCGGAGACCTCCTCTGTACATGGTGGCATGTGTGGTAGCATCCCTCACCACTGCCCACTAGCAGCATCCTCCCCAGAGCTGAGACAAACAAAAACATCTGCAGAGAGCATCAGATGTTCACAGGGAGTTCAAACTGCTCCTACTTGAGAACTGATAAAATACATGTGCATGGCTGAGTGTGCTAAGGTGCCAAAGTAATGCAGGTGGGATTTAAATGGTGTTCAGGATAATTTATGCCCAGCTAATTAAAAATTGACCATCACAAGTACTAACTTTGATTGTGGTTTTCATGGCAGCCAGAGAGCCAATTTTGACAGCCTTCTGCTTGACTCCATGCAGAGATGGCAATTAGGCAGCCTGGAGTAGCCAGAAGTTGTCCTCCCCACTAACAGCTCCTCTGCTGACCCCACCATGGCACCTAAAAATGTCAATTGCCTTTTCTGTTCAGGAACACACTCAACCACCATAAATCATTAACAATGAGCTTTGATTACTTTTTAAGATAAACATTTGCTGAAAAATAGTCTGAAGGAAAAGGGTCATAATAGCACACCATGGTGCTGATGGTGGGGAGAGGAAGGAATGCTCTGGGAGGCTGTTTCTGAGATGGAAAAGCTCTAGTGCTTTGAGGATGCTGCTGAAATAAGGAACAAAAGAAAATAACATGTACTGAACTATTATGTGTCAGGTACTCTCATATATCCTCATGAATTAACTGAAAAAAAAAAAAAGTATTACCTTTCCCACTTTTACCTGGAAACTTTCTGAGGAATAGAGATATTAACTCATTGCTTGTACAGCCTGTAAGTGACCATTGCATACATATCACTAGGATTCTCGGGTCTATCACCATGTTATTTGATCAGAGAGAATATGCCATAAATAAATTACTGTATGAGTCTACTGAAACTTGGTGCTACAGTGGTCAAAATTATAGAGAGAGTAAGCAGAAGTTCTGGTTGTTGCCAGAGTTGGGGGAGGGAAGAATGAAGAGTTGTTTAGGTAGTAGAGAACTTCAGTACTGCAGGCTGCAAAAGATTCCAGAATGGATGGTGGTGATGGTTGCACAACAGTGTGAATGTACTCACTGCCACATCTTGTCTACTTAAAATGGATTAGGTGACAGATTCTGTGTTATGTGAATATTCCTACAATTTACAAAAACAAAATGAAGACATTTTAGACCCACAAAAGGCTAAAAAAGCCATCACCTGCAGAACTGAATTATAATAAAATGTTGAAGGATATCCTTCAAGGAGAAGGAAAATGACACTAGATGGAAATATACATCTATGTAAACTAATAAAGAGTACTAGAAACAAAAACTTCATGGATAAATATACATTTTCCTTATTTCTTTGAAGATTGACTGTTTAAACAAAAATAATAAAAATGTGCTGTCATCTTTATATTCATATGCAGAAAAACCCTTGAAGTTATACCTTGTAGTTTACACAAAATGAACTTGAATGGGTTGTAGAGTTAAATGTATAAACTTAAAGTGTAAAACTCCTTGAAGAAAATATAGGAGAAAAAAATCTTCAGGATCTTGGGTTAGGCAGTAATTTCTTAGTTATGACTAATAGATGTCATTAAAAACAAATAGATAGGGCCCTCCCTGGTGGTGCAGCATGTTAAAGCACAACACTAAGAAGCCAAAGCCACCTCAGCATGAGTTCAATCCCTGCCCCAGAGGTGACCCACATGGCACAGCAGACCTCTGCTGACATGCCCACTGCTCCCCTCAGCAGTGCACTTCATTTATCTGCCTGTGTGCTCCCCACTCTGTCTCTGGTAAATCCTCTCACCACCTCTGCACCTCTGGCTTGTACCCCAGTTATGGATGCATAAATAAATAAATCTTTTTTTAAAGAAAGCTGTAGACTGGGAAAATATATTTGCAAATCACATCTCTAATCAATTCATAATATATAAAGAACTCTCAAAACTCAACTGAACCACCCATTTTTTAACTGAAAAATACTTGGACAGTTACTTCAGCAGAGGTGACACACAAATAGCAAAAAATACACAAAAATATGTTCAACATCACTAGTCATTAAACAAATAAAAGTCAAAGCCACAAAAAAAAAAAGTCAAAGCCACAATAAGCTTCTACTACATATCTATTTGGATAGCTAAAATGAAATCCATTAACAGCAAATACTGATTAGGAAGTGAACAGTGAGTGGCAGTCCGGGGAATGCCATTGTCATGACATTCTATACAGATGACAACATAGCATAGAGTCACAAGGACATACAGAGAAGTATAAGTACATGCAAAAACTGCTGAAATCTGAACAAGCTCTGTGTTAGTTGTACTGTGCCAACTAATTTTCTGGTTTTAACAATGCACTATAGTTATGGAAGCTGTCACCCATGGGAGAAGATGTGTATTTGGAGCTTGGAACCTCTCTGCAGCAGTTTTTGTGACTTCTTGTGAGTGTATAATTATTTCAGAATCAAAAGTTACAAATATAAATTAATTCGGTTTAGTTTAGGAAACACGTATGCTTCAAAGAACCTGAATATGTAAATCTATATTTTCAACTGTAAATTTTATGACATTTAAATGCAGATGAAAATGTTTTATCCAAATCTAAATATACTGTAAGTATAAAATACACTGGATTTCAAGTAAAAACAGATCATTAATAACTAAATAGCAATTATATGCTGAAAGGAAAACAGATCAGATATATTGGGTTGAACAAAATCTATTAAAATTAATGCCATTCTTTTTTACTTTTTAATTGGTTACTAGAAAATAAAAAAAAATAGTATGTTATTCAAATGGCATTTCTATCAAAAAGTGATGTTCTAATGTATCACAAAGGTGAAAACTGCAGGAATCAGCGATCACACGTGTTCTGAAGGGAAGGGTGAGAGGTGGCAATTACTAAAACTCGGAGGAGGGGCTCCGAGATGCTAAAACTCAGACTCCTGAAAAGGGGGCACTTGCCAGCTGGTGCTGGGATCTTTGAGCAGGGGCGGGGTGGTGCTGGGGACCCAGCCCTCTGAATATGGGGTCCAGACTACTAGTGCTTTCTCAAACAGGGCCTAAGGCTGGTTCTCCCAAGTGATGACAAAGTGCAAACTGGCTTGCACTTGTGTTGGGAAGTACTGTTCCCAGGGCAAAGACTCGGGCTAGAGTGATGCTCACAGGAACAACAAATGGGCCAGATGCTCAGTCAGCAGACCAGCAGGAGCAAATCTCTCCCCCTGCCCAGCTCTGCAGTCTCCCTTTACTGCCCCCTATTGGCAGAGCCTAACAATGCAGAAATGTGCTTTGCAGTCCTACCCCAGCTTACAAAGCAAGGTGTGAGGTAATAACTGGCATAATACACCGGTGCCAGCGATGCTGCGCTGGTCTCAAACATCTTACCATCCTAACTGATGTGGCTGGGAAGTGGATTTCAGACAGGAACTGCCATTTCTCAGTCCCCTTTGTATCTAAGTCCTCATCAATTGAATGTTATTGGAAGGACATGTGTGACATTCGGGACAATCTAAGATTTCACATGCCTCCTCCACTCATTCTCTTTTCCCATATGTTGGTTGGGAGTCAGAACCCAGGGTGACCTTCAATGCCATTTGTTGAAAATGATAGAGCTCATGTTACCTGCACGGAAACATAACCCTGCAGATACTATGTCTTGCCCCTAGGTGAAGGAGGCATATGATCAAGAGATCATCAAGGAGGTTTTTTTTTAATTCACTAAGAGCTCACAAATGTTCACCAAAACTCTAATCCCACATACATGCCACAATTTACATAAGAAAAAATACTCCTTTTACCTTTTGAACTTACAGGTTATTTAGCTAAGAAAAAAATGGTTACTCTTAAGAACTTTAGAGAATTTATTCATGCATTTTAAATTGAAGAATACTTAGCACTGATAATGCTTTTGGTATAATATTGCAATTATGTTATAATAGCACAGAATTAAAGTTGTTAAGAAAATCTGTCTAATTTTATATGTAAAATACACATTCAGGGGTAGGGAATGAACATCAATTCTAATTCCTCTCTTTTCACCAGAATAAGTGTTGTTTTTTTTTCAAATATTTCATATGCCAAATTATTAAGAAAGAGCCAGATTAATAAGGGACCATTCGAGACCTGGCTTAAAGTTATATGCTAAACACACACATTTGGCCTTCTGCCAACTCCATTTAATAAAGGTGTAAAAGGTGGGACTTTGCTAAGAGAATAGCCATTAAGTATCAGTGCTACACGAATTATATTCAGAATTCTCTCAGACATGGGGACTCCACTCAGGGAGATGAAGGGAAAGATCTTTGGAGGGGGGTAGTTGCAGAGAACCGTTACTTTAAATCATTCCATTTATTACAAGAAGCCTAGAACTTCTGCATGAAAGTAATAAGATTGACTTAAATTCACTTTGAGGTTGTTATGAAGTTTTAAAATTTGCAATATTATGAAGAAACTGGCCAAATGGATTTTTAGAAAGGTAACCAGCAACCTCTCCTTCAGACTGTGTTGCATGTCAGCTACAGAGGCCAAAGAGAATGGAGGGTTTAGAGCAGCAGGTCTTCAGGGACTTCACAGCTCTACTTCCCTGGGGAGAGCTGCTTCAGATGGTTCTCTCTCTCTCTCTCTCTCTCTCTCTCTCTCTCTCTCTCTCTCTCTCTCTCTCTCTCTCT
>NW_004567120.1:23122493-23156922 GCF_000260355.1 Condylura cristata | reverse complement strand
TCTCTCTCTCTCTCTCTCTCTCTCTCTCTCTCACACTCTCACACACACACACACACACACACACACACACACACACACACACACACTGACATCACCCAAAATAAAAAGTTATTTTGGAAATTGATGCTGAACTTCCATGCTTCCCCCCTTCCTTCTCTGTCTCTGTCTGTCCCTCTGTCTCTCTTTGCACCAGTGGCCCCTGACAGGCCTTTAAGATCAACCCAAACTCTCCTCACTGACCCTGCCAAAGTGCAGTTCTTTGCCATGCTGACTTTCCTTCTGCTTGCTTTCCCGGGTGACCACACTACAGAAATATTTACCACTTTAAAGGTAGTTTAAAGGGACAGTGCCTTTCCTCTCAGTGTCAGCAAGTCCAAGTTCTCTATTCCAAGTTAGACCCAAAGGGAGGGACATACACTTTGCATTTACCAGAAATCAGTGTACTTCAAGTACACGGAGATTAAGATCCTTCTGACACCAGCTGCCAAACTTCAAAATGTTCCCCTCAGTAGCTTTCCACTACCCAGAAATTTTCACCAGGAGAGTCACTCTTAAAGGGCCTTCCAAAGACATGCAAATAGATTTCCAGGATCTTGTAGCAAAGCAGTGAAGTAGTTCACATTTGGCTTTGGCACAGTCCCTGGTCCACAACCGGGGAGTGATTTAGGCTCTCAGAATTTTGGTTTCTTCCTTTGTTTAACAAATCCTTTTTCTTTGCACCGGACACCAATTTCTTGGCGTCCCTCCCTTAGCAACTGGCATTTGTTATCCAAAAAGATACAGGCTGACAAGGCATAATGGCGGTCTCTTTGCCAATTTGTAACTACATTTTAATAAAAGTACCTCAGTAACATAACTAATGGATATTAATAAGCTTTCACCTAATATTCCCTCCATCTCTGGGTGATAGTCTGGTCATTTTTCTGTCTTTAAGTCACAAAGAAATGGTCTGAGAGAAGGTTCTAGGTACTTCCTACCATTATGGGACAAATTGGTGATAGAACCAAGATCAGAAATGCTCGCTCGTCACTCCTGGCCCAGGGCTTTTTCCTAGATGTATTTCCAACCTCTTTGTTTCTGGACTTTCCATGTTCTGTTTCTGACCACCTGGACACAAAAGAGAATGAAATCCTAGGTTTGGCCCCAGTCATAAAACCATACGCCTGGTCCCTCGTTTAGCTCATGTACTGTGTGCTTCAGTTCATGTCTGGTCTGTGTTCCTCATCTCTGCAGTCCCACTGCCATCTAAAGCCTACCTGCCCTACGCTGTCTGGCTAGAGACCCTCCCCAGGCAGTCTCTCCTGATCTACCCTTACTACAGTCTTTATTAAAGTCCCTTTAGACCTGAGAATATAAACACCTCCACTAACTGGAGTTCTATGTGTACGTGTGTGTGTGGTGGAGGTTGAGTTCTATACACCAGATTTTTAGGGGAGTAAGGGGAAAAGGACAACTTAAACTGCCAGAGGTTTAATCAAACTGCCAGGTTTTAGTCTAAGACCAGAATTAAACAACTTCAGTTTCATTTCTCCCCCTTTGTCACTCCACTTGAAGTTCTGAAAAGTGATGCTGATGATAAGAGTTTGCCTAGCTCCTCAGGGAAGAGAGAATCAGTGGCCATTGGGCTGAACTTTATGAAGGAAAATGGGTTCCAAAATTACAGAACGACTGACCAGCTGAATTCAGATGAGGTTTTCCCTTAGCCCCAACTTAACCAGAAAATTCTGCCTTTGGAGTTGTTACTCACACAGAGGGTTGTCCTGCCTCTGCATGTAATATGTATGTCTATTTCATTTTTCCAAATAGCATATTCTGCTGCTCTTGGGTACAAAAAGATGAGCACTTAATTGATGTCTGGGACATTTTCTATCACAACAACACTACTGAAAGGTGACCTAGCCATGTCTAATAACTGTACTTTTCATCCATTTGACAAGTGAAATTTATAGCAAGGGGATCAAAGCCCTAGGATGCTGAGGAGGAAATTTGCATAGGAATTTCAGAACTAAAAAGGTCAATGATCCAATGAGAATGGATAGCCCTGGGGAGCACTGAAGCTCTGTTCTAAGAAAAGGAAACTAAATGGGGTTCTTTTTCATTTTGAAAGATGATGAGATGACTTAGGATAACAAGACTCACTTCAAAGTGATGAGCAATCCCATTTGAGTTTTGGCTCCATTAAAATTGATGGCTGCAAAGATCAGAATGAAATGCTTATTAGTTCTATGACTGGAGAGCTGTGGGCTATCTACCTTTTGAAGGAAAAACTCCTATGGCTACCTGAGCAAACCAACAGAGCATCTTAACTACAGAGGACCATTCCTGAAGTCATATATAATGACATTTTCACATACCTATACCAGTCTAAGATTTCCATAATAGTTCAGCTTGAATTGTGCCCTTACATCTATTTCTTGGCGCTATACTAGTTGTTAGAGATGCAGCCATAATAACTGGTTGCAATGGTCAAACATTGGCAAGAGGGTTTTTTTTTTTAATTATTTTTATGTGAGACCCTGTCCAGGTGCTTTGCAGACAGTATCTCATTTCATTCTCTCTGTTACCTGTGAAGGAGTCTTAGCATCAATCTACAAATGAGAAAAAAGAGGCATAGAAAAGTTAAATAATGTACCAATGGTCAGAGATGATACAGAAATATGGAGAAAGGGCCCTGGAGAGCAGCATAGCACAGCGATGAAGAACAGACTCTAGAGCCAGACTGCCTGGGTTTTAAGTCTGGCTTTGCTACTTACTCATTATGTGAACTTGGACAAGTCCCTTGGTTTTCTCATTTGAAAAAGGGGTAATAATAGATCCTCACTCACAGAGTTGCATGAGGATCAAAAGTACTTAGAATACTTCCTGGCACATAATAACCACTATACGTGTGTTAAAGAAAAGAGCTTAACTCTGAATAGGGCTACAGGAAAGGCTTCTTGAAAGGGCTGATTTCTGAACTGAGTCATAAATGATGATTAAGAGGTAGCCAGGCGAAGGAAAGTGGGCCAGCTAATGAGAAGAGCATAAGCCCAAAACAGCCCCGTTAGTGAGAACTAACTACAAGCAGCTTGGTCATGTAGACCAGGGCACACAGTGCAAAAAAGAAAGTGGTAAGGGGGTAGAAAGTGGTAAGGGGTAGATCTAAATGGTGCTGTATATTGTTTGAGTGAATCTGGACTTTATTTTATAGGCAATGGGGTGTGCCATGGGAGAGAATTTGTGCAGGAACACAATACCAACAGATGTATGGGGTAGATTTGTTAGGTGACCTGCAATTTACTTGAAATAACTACTCAGCACATTATGATATACATACACCTACACCTACCCCTATACATGTATTCTTGGGGCAGTTAGTATATCTGAATTAACACAGTGAGGCTAGTTAGTTCACAACTGAAAGGCTCTATGAGTCCCCTCTTCTGAGGCAGATACTGGAAATCTTTAAGCTACCTAAATCTACATTAGCAGGATTTGCTCACCAATATAATGGCTAATAGAAATAAAAGGCAGATGGAAAAAAATGTACAAAATGATGTAAAAATAAACTATTATATTTAAAAAAAACAGCGCATATTTTACATTTTATAATGTGTCAAAAAAAAAAAACAGAAAGAAAGAAAGAAAAGGTAGTCCAGCTTTACGGAACAACAGTTTTGTATATCTCTGAATGAATGGGGCCCAACTGGTGATCTTAGAGTGACATCTGAGGTCCATGAAGCCACTGGTCTTGCACTGTGACACTTAGTGGACGATTCTGTTGCCTGATGTGACCATGAACTCAAGGTCAAATAGCACAGCGAGGGGAGGTGGCAGATGCTTCAAAAGAACCATTCCTGCATGGGGTTTAATGGCTCTTACAGGACAGATGGTAGGATTATGTTTAACTACTGACACATGTAGAAACATAGGGAAAACACGCCTTGATATCAGTCTTGGCAATGGTATTTGTATATTATATCAAAATCAAAAACAGCAAATGCAAAAACCAACAGGTGTTGTTACAGCAAATTATAAAGCTTTGGCCTAGGAAAGGAAAACTATCAACAAAATGAAAAGGCAGCCTATGAGAGAGGAGAAAATATTTGCAAAATGTATGTCTGATAAAGGTTTAATATCCAAAATATGTAAGGAGCGCACACAACTTAATAGTGGGAAAAAATCCGGTTTAGAAATGGGCAGAAGACTAAAATGGACATTGTTTACACAAATAGCCAAGAAACACAAGAAAAGATGCTCGCTCTCACTAACCATTGTGAAAATGTAAATCAAAACCATAGAGAGACATTCCCCCATGCCTGCTTGAATGGTTAGCCTCAAAGACAGGAAAGAGCAACTGCTAGCAAAGACGTGGGGAAAGGGAAGGCTGGAGCCTTCTATGGGAATGTCATGTGGTGCAGCCTCAAAGAACTAAAACTAGAATGGCCATACGATCTAGCCACCCCACTTCCGGGCATATATGGGAAGAAGTTGAAATCACTGTCACAAAGAGACAGCAGCACTAGTGTTCCACTGCAGCATTTTTTTTTAAAAGATTTATTTATTTGTACATACAGAACTGGGGTACAGGCCAGAGGCTAAGGGGTGGTGAGAGACTTCACCAAAGACAGAGTGGGGAGCAGAACAGGCAGATTGACAAGGTACACTGCTGAGGGGAGCAGCGGGCGGGTCAGGAGAGGTCTGCTGCACCATGTGGTCACCTCTGGGGCAGGCAGGGATCAAACTCTTGGGGAAGTGGCTTTAGCTTCTCAGTGCTGTGCTTTAACCCGCTGCGCCACCAGGGAGGGCCCCCACTGCAGCATTTTTAACATAAGCTAAGACATGAGCAAAACCTAATGTCCATTTTGATGGATAAATGGATAAAGAAATTGTGATATATATATCATGTTTTCTGGAATGTCATTCCATAAAAAGAAGGAAGTCCTGCCATTTTCTTTTCTTTTATTTTTATGCTGTTGTTCATGTTTGCATAATGTTTGATTTCTCCCCTTAGGTGTAATCCCCATAAAATTCCCACCCCCAAATCACACATGAACTGTCACCATAGTCCCTTGTGCTCTTCCCTCCCCTTTTAACCCCTCCCCCTCCCCTGTATATAGAACTGTATATCTCAGTTCTATAGTTTGCCTGCAATTTTTTGCCTTTTTTCTGACCCCTTGCTCAGTTTCCCTATATTCCTCCTATAAATGACACTATTCAATATTTGTCTTTTTCCTTCTGACTTATTTCACAGAGCATGATTCCTTCTAGCACCATCCATGTTGCTGCAAGTGACATGCGTTTATCATTTTTGATTGGCCAGTAGTAATCCACTGTGTATATACCACATCTTCTTGATGCACTCATCTGTTTTGGACATTTAAGCTGTTTTCATAGCTTACCCATTGTAAAGACTGGTGTGAACATAGGCATGCAGAATTCCAGGTAGTCAACTGCATGGATGGAGCTTGAGGGCACTATGCTAAGTAAAACATGTCAGGCTGACACTGTATGTTCTCACTTCTATGTGAAGTCCGAAAAAGCCAAACTCACAGAAACAGAGAGTAGAATGATAGCTGCCAGAGGCTGAGAGGTGAGGGCAATAGGGAGATGTTGGTTGACAAAGGATACAAACTTTCAGTTAGAAGAGGAACGACTTCAGGGACCTAAAGCACAGCATGGAGATCATAGTCAAACTGTGTTGTATCTTGAAAGCTACTATGAGAGTAAACCTCTAGCATTTTCACCATAACAACAACACAAGAGGTCACCCTTTACATGAGGTAAAGGATGTCTCAACTTACTTTAGAATGGTAAACATTTCATAATATTTACATGAATCAAATCATCACATTGTATACCTCGAACTTGTTATATGTCAATAATATCTCTAGAACTGGTGTGTGGGGAGGGGAATAATAGGATCCGGAAAGCAGCCATATGCCAGGCCCTCAAAAAAATAAACAGCATTACTATATAATTTAGCAATTCTATTTCTGAATATATACCCAACAGAAGTAAAACCACGGACTTGAACAAATTTTTGTATACTTGAGTTCAAAGCAGCATGTTTATAGCAGTAGAAAGGTAGTCATCACCCCAGTGTCCACTGATATGAATGGATATGTGTGTAAGCGTATGTGTACATGGCATGTGTGCATGTGTGTACATATACACACACATAGACGTGTACATATACATAACGGAAAGTGAATTGGCCTTACAGAGGAATGAAATTCTGATCTATGTTACAATATAAATAAACTTGAAGATGTGTTAAATGAGATAAGCCAGACACCAAAAGACAAATATTGTATGATTATATTTATGTGACATATTTAGAATAGTCAAATTTATAGAGATAGGAAGTATCATAAGTGGTTACCAGGGTCTTAGAGAAAAGAAAATGGGGAGCTATTGTTGGGTATAGAATGTCAGTTTGAGATGGTAGAAAGTTGTAGAGATGGGTGGTGGTGATGGTTATATAACGGAGCAAACATTCTTAGTGCCACTGAACTGTACACTTAAAAATAGTCCAAATGATAAAAATTGTCCTATGTTTATTTTATCTCAATAATAAAAGTAAGAGATAGCAGGATAATCAGAGTCTCTTAAATCACTGAGATAAATGCCATAAGGAACAATTCAAGCAGTGACTGCTTCTGGGAAGCAAGAAAGGGACTTCTGTTTATTGTTAGAAGACTTGGCATTCTTATTTTTTAACTGTATGCACATATTACAAGATAGAAATAAAAAAAATCATTTTTTTAAGTTGATGAAATCACTCAGAGTGAAAAGTTGGTGGAAGAAGAGGTGTCTTAGGGGAAAGGTTGCAGGAAAAAATAACTCACTAAAATAAGTTACTGAAAAGAAAGGATTATTACAAAGAAATAGGGAGATAACACAGAAATTTACTTCAGGAAGCACACAGCATCTCACAGAAACTAGAAAATTATCTAGGTGCCCTCTCCAGTGCTCTCTCATCACTCCCCTCTCCCACTTATTCCTCCCACAACTTCACCCTCTCTCCCTCCTCCAGCTGCTATTCTATTTCTCTCTGGCTCATGATCTTTCCCTTGCTTCTCTGGGAGTGTTGGCTTCATTCACCCACCCCTTCCTCTGCTGAATAAAGTCTTCTAATCACTCACTCATTCTCACAAGGTCAAAATGATGACTTCAGCCTCTTAGTCTATATGGCCTAACTCAGCCAACATCCTTCTTCTCACAGGTGCCTGAGCGAGAATGGACTCCCGAGGTCAGACTTCTGCCTCTGGTGAGATAGCCAGCTCTGCTATTGGCTGGGTTCTGGTGCTTTATATCTCTTCCTTGGAGATTTTAGGTTGAAATAAAGGAGATTTAAATTGAGCATTAATCTAGAAAATAACTACTATCAAATAAGACCCTTGAGGAATGGTGGAACAGGAGAATCAGAAGAAAAGCCAGAGAAGATAGAGTTTTAATCAGGTGAGTGGTAGAACAATTTTAAGTGCTACAGAGTAAGATCACCCAACCTAAAAGGTGTGTGTTAAGTGTGGCATTCAGCGAAGGAAAAGGAAGGATACAAAATATGAAATATAGATCATTCTTTCAATCAGCTTGACCAACAAGGAAGAAGCTGAGGGGGACACTGGGTAAGAAAGATTTTTGTTTGTTTTTATTAAAACACAACAGAGGTCTCAGTGTGGTTACAAATCAAATGTGATTTCACATAAGGACAAAGAGTTTTAAAGAGATGGGTAGGTGATGCACCCCCATATTTACTGAAGCACCATTTATCATAGGTAAGATATGGAAACAACCCAAATGGCCAAAAATAAATGACTAGATCAAGAAGATGTGGTGTATGTATGTGTGTATGTATATATATATATTTTTTTTTTCTCTCTCTCTCTCTCTATATATATATATACAATGTAATACTATTCAGCAACCAAAAAGGATAAACTCATGCCATTCACAGAAATATGGATGGAGTTATAAGGGATTATGCTCAGTAAAATAAGTCAGAAGTATTAAAAAAAATATTGGATGGTTTTACTTATAGAAGGAATATAGGGGAAACAAATAAGGGATCAGGGGGGAAATAATAACAATAAAAAACAGAACACAACAAAAAAATAAAGAGAAAACTATAAAGTAGAGACATTTGCAGGGAAGTGGGAGGGAGAGGAAGCAAAACAAGGTGGGAAGGACACAAGGGACTGTGGTGATGGTGCACGGGTGAACTGGTGGTGGGAATTTTATGGGGGCTACACATGAAAGTAGAAAACAAACATAAAAATGAACAATGATGTAAAATATGTATAAATAAATTATTTTTAAAGAGATGGGGAGGTGAAAGGATTAGTGTTAGAGGAGAGACACATCCTCTGAGATTGGCAGAAAATCTTAAGCACAGCTGTTACAGCTTTTTCAATTCAGAATGGGTATTATATTTGCCACACATGCCAACCCTGAGCACAGTGTAATCTTAGTGAAGAAAAGAGGGCCAAGACAGAATCCAGGATAAGGCCAACACTTAACAATGCAAGTGGGTGTTGACTATAGATCTGATTGTTCAGAATGAATGTTTAGTTTGGATGTAGCTTTCCCTAGTATTGTATGGCTCTGAATCCATTCCCCTTAACACCTAATTGGCTATGTGCTCCAGGAATGCCAACTAACAACCTTCACAAAGTATAATTAGTAAAGCATATTAGTATTATTATATAGCAATATTGGTAAAGTATAAAGCAATAAAGTATATATCATATTCTGGAGAGAGCATAAGAATAGGACAAGGATCAACAGACGACCTGTCATCTTCCCTCTCTAAGTCTCTGCTGACCCACTTGTAAAAGTGAGTGGTTGGCCTCAGTTGTTTCTCTGGCTGCACCACTTGGAAAACTCCATGACTCCTGGACTTCTGGTTTAACTCTGCTTTTCCTGTAACTGTATCACTGCTTTCCACTCGTACAGATGAGTGGAAGCTGACCATATTCTCCCAAGCTCAAGATAACAGTAAGAAGTTCCAAGAACCTGAACCAACAAGACAGTCAGTAAAAGCGCGAGAGATCAAGGAAATGGTGACTGACCTCTTGCTATTAATGTCAATGCTCAGCTGTACAACACTATGGCTGTGTAACCCTGAGATCAAATCAGTGACTCAAAAGTGAAAAAAAAAAAACAAACTCAAACAAACCTACTTTTTGGGGTAAAATCAAGATTTACTTCCCAACCCTGCTAACTGTTGAGGAGAGATTGAATATTTTCTTCCTTCACAACTGCCATAAATACTAGGAATATTTTAATATATGTAAAAAAGAAGGATGTTTAGTATTCATAACTCACCAACTCTTCTTACCAAACCTTCAATGCACACTGGGAGGAAATTAGATTAGGACCAGTGTGTCCTGCCCACCTTCCTGCATGGTACCAGAACGATTTATCAGTGTTAACACCTGAAAGAGTTAACACTCCTGTTCTGAAGTTTAAAAATACTTGAAGAGTGGGATTGTGAATAAAGATCATGCTGTCCTTTCTACAAAAACATGGTAGAACAGATCTATGAGTAAGCCATAGCTTTCTGTTCTTTTTCCAGGACTCAAGATGCACTTCATCGACACCTTAAAGCCCTGTTGTGACCACACAGTCTTGACTTGTGCTCAGGTGGCCAAGGGACAGAGGTCAACAATAGTGGTGTAGGATTGAACTTGTTCTTCCGTATTAGATCTAAGATCATGAACCTGTCACCTGCCAGTACCTGCATGTGCCTGGAGCTTCATCTGAAATTAGTTTGCTCAACTACTTTCATCAAATTGACCCAGTTATCTGGTCCACCCTTAGCCCCCCGCCCCATGTAGACATGATTTGAGCCCCAAAAGTTTAGTTCTGAACACCACAGATGAAGGCTCCAGCTTAGAGGACTGGCCAAGTTCTCAGTCTCTGCTGTAATCTGTGATGCTGAGTTGGTCCCATGCAGGGCACTGTATGAGGCAGGTAGAGGCAGGCCCCACTTTGGGAAGAGTGAGACCGCTCAGCTGCCAGCTTTTTCAGCAGATGGTATCACCACCATGAGATAATTAACATGCAGCCCCACAGGAGTGGGGGGGGGCTGGGGAAAGAGAATGAGCAACTGACATGGAAAATTAGATGAACAAAAATGTAGGGGAGGTTGCTGCCCCAGTTGAAAATGTTCCTGCCTCGACTTGAAAGGCTCCCGACTGCTCTGGCTCTAAAGATACATTTCTTTCTCTTTCTCATTTGCGTTCTCAGATGCCTTAAAGCTTGCTAGGTGTGTTCTATTTCTGCTCTTTCTCAGACATTTCTTCCTTTGAGGCTCGTACTTTGCTAAGATTTGGAGAATCTTAATGCTCAGTTCTCCCGCTTCCTGGGTCACGGCACAGCTCGCTACACCTGCAGCACAGGTGCTCGGGCCTGTCTCCGTCTGGGGCTTCTGCCGATCTGTTGCTTCACTTATTTAATCAAGTGCTGTTATAATTGTGCAGTTGGAATCTATTCAGAAGCCAGATGATAACTTGTGCTTTTGAGTATTCTTTTGTTGTTTTATTTTGGTGCACTAAGAGCCCCTTATATAGGAATAAAATAAGCAGCCCTCTGTTTTATAAGCCATGATATTGAAAGTGTGTCAACTGAAACACAATCTATCAATTTACTGACTGTTGGGTATTGGCAAATTAACAAATCAGCTGCATTGCTGGACATGCATACCATTCTCCATTAGTTGCATGTGTCTGTGACGAAGCAGGGGAGGTTATAAAATAACACTGGTGGAAAAGACCAAGGTCTGGTTAAGCGTGGGCAGAAGCACAGCTTACGTCCTGGATGCAAGACGCAAGGATTGTCCTATTGCCCTCAGCTCTAGGGTATATCTACCCACTGGAATCTGAATCCTTCCTGTATACAAACTAGCGCTATTCACATTCCACCTGAAGTCAGCGGGGTCGAGCTCCTTTCACAAGGAGCATTTCAAGAGTGGCCTGCCTGCCTTTGGGGAGGCGGGGGAGAAGCTGTTAAGTAGAAAAAAGGGGAAAACTAAATAAAGAATAAAGCTCTGCTGTGATCAAAAGGTGCCTTTCTCCTTAGCTCTGGCTAAATACGCTGGATTTGTAAACACTTTTATTGAGTTGAGTTTCAAAGCTTTTGCTAAGTGTTGACTTGGTACTGAGATAATACAGAAACAAACAAGGCATTTAGTCAACCAACTGAATAGCCCACCACAGCATGACTCAGTTATATTTATGAAATAGGAAATACTATATTTCTCAGCATACCCCAACTCATCCTTTGATATATTCCCTCCTTTTTAGCCCACCTCTCTGGGTCCCATCACTTCCTGCTGCTTCTTGGCTATACACGGTTGTTCCCTGTGCTGCCTCTAATTGAATTAACCTAGGGTTCCCATCCCTTAACACTGGGCACCAGTCCTATTCAGCCAGTCCCACATCTCAAATCAAAAGGTTTTGTAATCACTCTGGGCCCAAATTCATAATATGACAACCTCACAAGTGACACATTTCCATTTTAACAGAAGTTCCTCTGGAATTCCTTTGCCTAAATGGGTGCCTTTTAAGGGTAGAGATCTCTGATTTGAGTAAATTTCAGAAAACATTTTGGGGTACCCTGGAAGGCAGTTTAAGAACTCAAAGGCACACATCAGTGACTCGGTGATGGGAAACCCATGGGGATTACAATTGAGATGAAAAAAAAAATGTACAAAAATAAACTATTGTACTATAAATGTAAAAATAAACTATTATATTAAAAAAAAAAAAGAACTCAGAGGCAGCTGCACTCAATCCTGTGTGTGTGATTGGCTGTAGGATCACACAGAGGTCCCTGGGCAAGAACCACATGTAGCTCTAGAAGTTCACAGCTATCATGACAGGTCCCCCAAGTGCTGAGAGAAGTGACTGGAGGTTAGTTCAAACCATCAGAGACGCTGTTTTCTTGTTTTAGTTCTCGCTAATGCTTAGATAGAAGATCTACTTCCTGCTTCTAAAGCCTAAGAAACAGATTAGGAACTGCTAAGAGAAACATGTTAATAATTTTGTAAGTCATTTGACCAAAGGTGATATAATTGCACACAACTTCTATGTTATTGCAATGCCTGAGAGAACAATTCTGAATGAAATTGTGGAGCAATTCTTAACTAAACAATATGTTCACATGAACTGCTGATAGGTATAACAACTTTGTCTCAAAAAAACATTGTGTCAAATGACAGAAGCCAGCTTCAGGGTTAGCTACCTATGATTCTGCGTATAGAAATTCTCAAAAAGACAAAACCATACCAATAGAAAACATATCACTGATTGCTAGGGTTATGTTTTTTGGGAGGCGTGGGGGAAGGCAGGACAGCAAAAGGGGTAGTAGCATGAAGAAGTTTCTTGGAATGAAGGAAATGACTATACATGTGTTAAAAGTCAGAGGATTGTATGCCAATAAAATTTAGTTTTCTACTAGTTCCAAAACTGAAATTAGGGGAAAAAGTACTTTTCCTTTTATTTAGTCCTGTGAAATTGTTTATCTTCGAAAAAAGACATGTGATAAGTTCAAGATGTTTCAGATCTTAAGAACTGACATGAAAAGAGATTTCAGGAAAGATTATACAATTCTCTGCATTCTTCCTAAAAAAGGGTATAGGGCTTATGAAAAAGGTAGTGTGCAGGTGGGGAAGCCCTGGCCTAACAATGAGGTGGGGTGGGCAGCCAATCATCCACTGCTTCTCATGGCCCCTCATATTTTCTCCTGTGGCTTGAGCAGCTGAATGATTGACTAGGATTCACTATGAAAATGAACAAGCCCATTTAGACCTCACATGTCAGCTCCATGAACAAACAGTATCAGTCAGTGATTCCTGTTTTAGAAGGGTGAGGCTAAGAACAGGTTAACACATCCTATTTTGGTTTCTAGTGCTGCCCTCAGATAGGAAGATTTATATAGCAAAGGCTTACTTTAAAAAAAAAACTATTATTTTTATTTATTTATTCATAAAATAACTGGGGTATAGGACAGAGGTTGGGGGTGAGAGGATTCACCAGAGATAGTGGGAAGCAGAGCAGGTAGATCCATTGAAATAAGTGCTGAGGGGAGCAGTGGCGAGACTGGAGAGGTCTGCTGCACCATGTGGGTCAGCTCCCTGGCTGGGGATCGAACTCATGCTGCAGTGGCTGGTGACAGCTTGATAGGTGCGCCACCAGGGATGCCTTGCAAAGGCTTACTTTTTAATGAAAGTTATTTCCAATTAGATTTAGTTGCTGAGAATATCCAGAAATTGAGCAACACCTCTTTGGATTAGCAGAGCCACCCCTTCCCCACAAGGTGTGCATAACCAAGTTTGGAGCATCACTGTCCAGGCAGCAGTCAGATGACCAAGTAGCCCCATGTCTGCAGTGAGCAAGATTCCTAAGTCCATTTTCTAGCAAAATGCTTAAGGCCCCAATTTTTTTGATTTTATGTTTTCTTTAATTAAAATTTTTATTTTGAGACAATTGTAGATTTCCATGCAATTGTAGGAAACGCCCCACGGAGATACTGTGTAGCCTTTACCTAGTTTCTCTCAAGAGTGACATCTTGTAAAGCTATAGTGTAATATCACAATCAAGATACTGATAGTGCTACAACTCTTCCATCTTGTCATTTCTCCAGTTTTATTATATGTAATCATTTGTCTCTCTGTGTGTGTAACTATGTAATTTTATCACACTGAGAGGTTCATGTATCCACCAAAACAATACAGAACTGGACTATCACAAGGACCCTTCATGCTGCCCTTTGCAACTACATCCAGCTCCTATCTGCCCTATTTCCTTACCCCGAGCAACCAGAATTACTACATTGATTGTATTAACAGACACCCCATTTCTTTTTATCGCTAAGCAGCCTTCTGTGGCATGGGGGCTGCCCTTTTTGTCCACTCACTGTGCAGAAATGGGGCTACTTGACCATCTGACTGCCTGCCTGGGTAATTGGAAAGAACAGTGGTGCCCCAAACCTAGGTATGTACACCTTAGGGGCCCTCTGCTAATCCAGAGGTCTTGCTTCACTCTGTTGAAGAAGAACACATATATGAGTAGTCCAGTTTCTCTGCATCCACTCAGACGAGTGGATCCAGTCCTAGTAGTGGTGTGACCACTACTTTTTTTTTTAAAGATTTATTTATTCATACAGAACTGGGGTACAGGCCAGAGATGCGGAGGGTGATAGGATTCACCAGGGACAGAGTGGGGAGCAGAACAGGCAGATCTATGAAGTACACTGCTGAGGGGAGCAGTGGGCTGGCCAGGAGAGGGCTGCCCACCATGTGGTCACCTCCAGGGCAGGCGGGGATTGAACTCATGCAGAAGTGGCTTAAGCTTCTTAGTGCAGTGCTTTAACCCGCTGTGCCACCAGGGAGGGTCAACCACTACTTTTTATTGTAGCCACTTCTGGTAAGTGTGTAGTGATATCTCATGGTGATTTACATGTGCACTTTCTCAACAGCTAATGATGTTGAACATGTCATGTGTCATCTGCTGCCTGAATAGCCTCCATAGTTGAAATATCTGTTCAAATCTTTTGCCCATTTTCTAACTGGATTGCCTGAGTTTTGAGGGTTCTTTGTATATTCTAGACACAGATACCTTGCCAGATATGTGGTTTGTAAATATTTTTCCTGTCTGTAGTTTGTCGTATCAGATCTTTCATAAAGCAAAACCTATTAATTTTGACCTAGTCCAATCAATAGATTTTCCAAAAACAAACCCTAGAAATCTGACTGTAGAACTGAAGCTACCAGAGGGACAGTGCAGGAGGGAGCAAGTGAGGGCAGAGGCGCAATGGTCTGTGGTGGAACATAACGCTGGTCTGTGCATGGCGTAGTTACGTACCACTGAGAAGGCATGAATCTATACCCACAAATCCTACAGTGTCGTAAACCACTGTTACTTCGATAAAAATACAATTTAAACTATATTTTCCCTTTCATGGGTCATACTTGTCATGTCAGCATAAGAACTTTTTGCTGAGCCCTAGATCATGAATGTGTTCTCCTATGTTTTTTCCCCTACAAATTTGTCGTTTTACACATTTTGAATTTCTTTTTGTGTAAGGCATGATGTTTAGGTCAAATTTCTTTTTGTTTGCCTACAGTTGCCAGTTGTTCCTGCGTTGATGGTTGAAAAGGCTCTCGCTCCTCCACTGAATTACTTTTACTGCTTTGCCAAAACTCAGTTGAACAAATCTGTGGGGAATTATTTCTGAGTTCTCTATCTTAGCCTAATGATCTATATGTCTACTCTCCAAAACTACTATATTGTCTTGATTATTGTGGCCATCCAGTAAGCCTTTGTATCATAATCAGCTTATCTATGTCTGTAAAAATCCTTGCTGAGATTTTTTTATAGGTATTTCATTAACTTATAAAGGAAGTTGGGAAGAACTGGCATCATCACTATGTTGGATCTAATCCACGAACACAGTCTCAAATTATTAATGTCCTCTTTGAGGTCTTTCATAGGTGTTTTATACTTTTCAACTCACAGATGCTGTACATGTTTTAATAACTAAGCATTTCGTTTTCTCTGAAACAATTATAAATGGTATTGTTTTTATTTATATTTCCAGATGATTTGTTTTTTGTGTGTTGTTCTTACATCATATGGCCTTGCCGAATTCCATTATTAGTTCCAGAAGGGCTTTTTGTTAGAGTCCTTGAATTTGTAGGCAATCAAGACTTCTACAAATAGAGACAGTTTTACTCGATTCCTTACAATCTATATGTATTTTATCTCTTTTTCTTGCCTTGCAGTGCTGGCTAGAACATCCAGTACAATGTGGAGCAGAAATGATAAGCGTAGATACACCTGCTTTATTCTAATCTTAAGAAAAACATTCATTCTTTCACTATTAAATATAATGTTAGCTGTAGTTTTTTGTAGCTGTTCTTTGTGAGCTTATAAAGATAGGTCCCCCTGTTCCTAATGTATCAAGAGTTTCTGTCATGAATAAATGTTGATTTTTTTTTCATATACTTTTCCTGTGTCAACTGTTTTGATCATAAGATTTTTCTTTATTCTGCTGATATAGTAGACTTCATTCATTGATTTAAAAATATTGACCTAGTCTTCTATACATTGACTAAATCCCAAGTCAGGGTATATAATTCTTTTATACATTGTTGGATTAATTTTGCTAATATTTTATTGAGGGTTTTTCTATCTAAGTCATTAGAGATATTAGCATGTGGTTTTCTTTTGTACTGACTTTCATTTTGGTATCCTTCTGGGAATCTTGATACCAATATTGCATGTTCTGTTATTTCCCACAGGCCTCTGAGCCACTATTTTTCCAGCCTATTTTCTGCCTGTTGCTTAAGTTGATATTCTACTAATCTATCTTCATGTTCATTGATTCTACCCCCAGTCACCTCTAGCATGTTGTTAGTTCTACCCAGCAATTTTAAAAGTGTTTCTATTACTGTACTTTTCAGTTCTATCCTTTCCATTTGACTTTTAAAATAAGTTGTATTTCTTTTTTTTTAAAGATTTATTTATTTGTGCATACAGAACTGGGCACAGGCCAGAGGCTCAGGGGCGGTGAGAGGCTTTACCAGAGACAGAATGGGGAGCAGAACAGGCAGATCGATGAAGTATACTGCTGAGGGTAGCAGCGGGCGGGTCAGGAGAGGTCTGCCACGCCATGTGGTCACCTCTGGGGCAGGCGGGAATCGAACTCATGTGGAAGTGGCTTCAGATTCTCAGTGCTGTGCTTTAACTCGCTGCGCCACCAGGGAGGACCTAAATTGTATTTCTTTGCTGAGATTTTCTATTGTTTCAAAAGACTTTGCAATTGCCTACTGAAGCATTCTGTGTGTAAGAGAGATGGTTGCATTAAAATCCTTATCAGATCATTCTTATATCTGCTTCATCTCAGGTATTGATAACAGTTGACTGAGTTGTGCTTTTCTGGTTCTTAGCATGATAGGTTATTTTTCATTATATTCTGGACATTATGTTAGAAGACTATTCAAATCTTTTAGCACATGTTTAGTTTAGCACATATGTCCTAACCTAATTTGTAGGTTGTGCTTTCAATGACAATTTACATTTCAGAACCTCTGTGGTCCTGTTTTGGTCTTCTGCTTGGTTGATATGGTGTTTATGGGGTGCCCATTGGTCCCCGGTGCTGCCTGAAGGAACAGAGGGTGTTTCATGGGATGGCTTGCCTGATGCCTCTCAGTAGAGGAAGTAAGTCTCTAATCTATGGAAACAACAAATCTTGTCTTGCTTTGCTTTTCCTGGTTGAACTCCCACTTTCCCATGCTGTATACCCTCCTGATATCTCTTACGGGGAGAAGGGATCCTCAAGAGCATAGGGACAAAGAAGCTTCCTAAGCCAACTACTTGTTGTGGTAGGATTTTCCCTTGGTGGTTCTGTGGATGCACAGTATCTTTTGGTGGGATGGGGGAAATCTCTGGCCTAGAAGGAAAGGATAATACTTCTCCTGGCTGTAGTGCTCTCTGCTAGATTAATTCAATGGAGTTTCCAGGATCACCTGGTGTTATTCACAGACTCCCAGTCAATTCAAAGGGAGTCATTTACCTGAGCTACCTTCTGTTGCTTGGTTGCAAGTTGAAAAACACCGGTCCTGGATGACCTTGTTCTGTTGGGTAGGGAGTCATAAGACAGGATGCTACTGTGGTTTCCTCTAGCCCTGTGGTTCTTAACCACTTTGCCTTCCTCTTTACCCCTTTCCAAATTTTCCTTGGGTACCTGTTGAGTTATTTTTAGGGTTTATAGTTGTACTTAGCTGGAAGGAACAGGGACTCCTTCCTAGACAAAGAGAAGCTCAGGAGGCTTTGGTATATAGAGAATGGGGTTAAATATCAAGCATCAAGCCTCTAGATTTCCATGTGTGTGTTTTGTTTGTTTTTGAGAAGGCTGACCAACCTGAAATAACAGATAGGACATTGAGTTAACTGTGGGTTTGTCTTGCCTATGAGATATTCCTATGCCCCTAGGCTCACAGGATCATATTTTGAGGAGTTGGAAGAACCAAAATTTCACATTTTCAGAGAGGATAGAGGCAGAAAGTAAGATTTTTAAAATATTTTCCTTCATTTGTATAAAAAAATACCAGGTTTTCAGTATGTGGCATAGTTGGTGCACCACTGGTCTTCAAGAAAACAAACAAGTTACCTACTATGGTGTCATGATCCCCCAAAGATGCCCATGAACTAATCCTCGAGGTCTGAGAATATGTTACTGTATGTGATAAAATGGACCTTATAGGTGTGATTAAGTTAAGGCCCCCTGGATGAAAGAGGATCTTGAATTTCGCAGGTGAGTCTAATTTAGATTCTTTATAAGACAGAGGGTCAGAGCATTGGAGTCAGAGAAAGCAATGTGAGCATGGAGGTAGAGGTCAGAGGGTAAGCAAGGGATTTGAAGATGTTGGCTACTGGATCTGAAGATGGAGGGAGGGGCTGTGAGTAAAGAATGCAGACAACCTCGAGAAGCTAGAAAATGGCTAATTATAGACATCTGGTCTCCAGAAATATAATAAATTTGCGTTGTATAAAGCCATAACATTTGCCACCATTTGTTAAGGTAACAACAGGAAATTAATACAACAGAGGAAAAGTAACATGAGGCGGGGAGGTCAGGGGTATTATAGGGATATGACTGCTGCATAAGAACATGCTAAAACACAAGGCTCCAGTCCAGAAAGGTGACACCTGAGAGAGGACTGGCTCAAAGTCTAGACCACAGCTATCCAATAGGTCTTTTCATGATGATCCAAATATTCTATATCCACACTCTCCAATATGGCGGCCACTAGCCCCACATGAATACTCGAGAAGTTGAAATGTGACTAGTACCAATGAGGAACTGAATTTTTATTTGATTTTCTCAATTAATTTATATTTAAAATTTTTAAGTCACCACTAGTTAGTAGCTATTGTGTAAAGACAGAGTAGGTTTCTACCATTAAAAAGAGTATGAACAGGGTGAGTACAGACTTACTAAATTCTTCAGTGCTAGGAAACTAGCTTGCCAAAAATAGCTTACATAAAATTCAAGAAGCACCACCACTTCTCTGGAGATCAAAGTTCTCACATGCCCTGAAATGTAACCACAAACCTAGAAGAGAAAAAAGGATCAAAACAGCATGTAAAACTGCTGTCATAAAACCCATGCAATTTATAGGAAATACATGGAATCAGAACTTAGTCAAACAACTGTGCATTAGAAAACCCAGAATACACTGACCTCAGCCTCTGATACTAGAAAGAGGTGACAGAGACAGAATTTTAAAAGTACAGAAATTTGGGGTCCATTTAATAGAGGAAAAAACAGTTCTGCATGCCAGAGTCTGGGGCAAAAGCAGGAGATCACAATGAGCACTGTGAGCCACAAAACAAGGTGATGGGATGTTCCGAGTTACCTATTCAAGAAGATAAAATAGCAAATAATGCAATCTAAAAAGGGGGAGAAAATCAACAGAGGAAATGGGTAAATGTAAACCAAAACAAAGTCTATCTTTCTGTTGTCATGCAAACCCCTTCTTTTGGGTTCCAACCACTAGGCCATTGACTCCAGGTCCTTGTCACTTTCCCTGACAAACTAGGATTGATATGCATCATTGCTAATAACTCACTTCATAACTCTCTCACCATTATCATCATCATCATCACTGTGGCTCTCCACCTTATCCTCTGCCCCCCCTGCCACACAGCTTCCAAAGCTAGATCAATGCAAGCATCCACTACTGTCCTTTCTATTCCCAGGCTGCTGAGCCTTAGAGGAAAAAAAAAACCATCATGGTACCGACAGCAGCGTCTTGAAAAGTATGGTCCCTGGACTATTACATAGTAGTTAAATGTGCAAGAAAGTAGTATGTGCCCATATAGAAAAATAAAAAAAGCAAATGATATCAAGGGTAGATACGAATAAATGTTGGTGAGTGTGTACAGAAACTGGAACCCTCATAAGTTGCTGTGAGAATGTAAAATGGCGCAGCCACTTTGGAAAACAGTCTGACAGTTCCTCAAAATAGCAAACATAAGAGTGCCTATGACTCTGAAATTCCATTCCCAGGTATATTCTCAAGAGACATGGAAATATATGTCCATAGAAAATGTATAATTGAATCTTGTAACAATCAACAAAATGTGGTCTTTTCATACAATAGAATGCTATTTAGCCATAAAAAGAATTAAGTTCTAGGCAACCCTTGAAAACATCATGTTAAGTGAAATAAGTGAGCCACAAAAGACAACATATTATCTGTTTCTGTTTATATGAAAGTCCAGAATAGGTAAATCTATAGAGACAGAAACGGGATTTATGGTTGCTTCAGATTGGAGGGGTGGGGAATAAGTGGGTGATAGGTAAAGGATATAGGGTTTCTTTTTGAGGTGATGAAGATGTTTTAAAAATTTGCCATGCTGGCGGTTCTATGTACCTGTGAATATACTAAAAATCATTCAATTATATCCTTTATTTTTTAAAGATTTATTTACTTATACATTCAAGAGGTGAGGTTCAGGCCAGAGGTGCAGGGGTGAGAGGATTCGCCAGAGACAGAGTGGAGAGCAGAACAGGCAGATCCATTTAAATAAAATATACTGCTGAGGGGAGCAGCAAATGAGGCAGGAGATGTCTACTGTGCCATTTGGGTCAACTCCTTGGCTGGGGATTGAACTCATGGTGCAGTGACTGCGGAGAGCTTCACAGTGCTGTGACTAAACCCATTGTGCCACCAGGGAGGCCCCTGAATTGTATACCTTAAGTGCATTATTTGTATGGTATGTAAATTATAACTCAATAAAGCTGTTGTTTTTTTAAAACAAGTGACAGAATAATGTATGTACTGTGAGCTCATTTATATAAAAACCAAACTACATATGCATGCAATGTAAACATTTGTGAATGTGTGTAAATATATAGAAGATGATTTGGAAGGATACTCTCCCATCTGTTAGCATTGGTTACTTCTGGAGAGGGAAGTGGAATTGCCTTCGGTAACATCACACTTTCTGTTTCTCCTCCTACCACTCTGTTCCTTCCAGTTGCTTTTGTAGGCATCCTTCCTCTGCCCGTCCCTTCAAGTCTCAGTTTGTCCTCAGGCTCTCTTTGAAGTTACCTTAAGACCACACATTTTCCACAGCTTCAACAACCTCCATCCATATACTGATTCATCTATTTAACAAATATTCACTGAGCATCTACTAGGTACTATGCTGGATGTTAGAGTCTCAGCAGTGAAAAGGCAAATAGAGTTGCCAAAACATAGCTGGAAGCATAGAAGAAAAGGAGAGTGGAAAGGGATAAAAATCAGATGTAGGCAAGGGCTATGACTTATTAGGTAAAAATTAGGAGCTTCAATGTTATAGAAAGTGAAACTGGAAGCTTTGGAGAGTTTTGAGCAGAGAGTGATGTCATTTGATTTACATATTTAAATGTTGATACTAGCTGTTATGCAGAGAACAGTCAATGGAAATGGGAAGTCAAAGAGAAGATGCTGCAGTGATCCTGGAGAGATAATAGTACTGATTAGGGTAGAGGCCAAGGAGATAGAGTAAGCAGAGCGATACAGACATGTCTACCAGCAATAGGTCTGGTGATTTGTTGATAGATGAAAGATGGAAGATGAGGGACAGGGAGGAATCAAAAATTACCACCATGTTTTTGGTAGTGGGTGACATTTACTGGTGTTTCCCCCTGAGTTCTGGACACAGAAAATTGGGATGTGCATCTGTCTTCCAACTAAGTATATGGTTGGCTACAGAAGTCTAGACCTCAGTGAGGTCATTCGGGCTAGTGACAGGAAGTTCAGAAATTCAGAAACTGAAATTCATCTGCATAAAGAGCATTTAAAGCCCAGGGAATAGATAACCTAAGAAGAAAGTGGCGTGTGAGAAGAGAAGGGAGCCTAAAGCAGACTCTAATGTCTCCCAGCTTTGGATGTCCTGCTCGAACCTCTTTTCTCTCATGAGTTCCAGAACCACAAATCAAATTTCCTTACATGCATGCAACATGTGCCACAATGTCTCCAGAGACATCCTCTCCCAATCTGGTCCTCCTCTTGGATTCTCTATCACCTATCATGAATTGACTGGAACTCTTCACCTCTCTGATACCATTTCCCATTTTCCATCCCCAAGATAGCAACTTTAGTTCATCAACCTTGTCACCTCCTGCCTGATTTTGCCATGATAATCTCCTGGCTGAAGTCACCAACTCTTGTCTTGCCCCTACTTTGCCAGTGGAGTCCTTCTAGAATGCCTTGATTATGATACTTCCTATTTAAACATCCTTAGATTTTTCTCATTGTTCAATAGAAAGTACAAATTCTTGGGCCTCTCTGGTAGTGCAATGGGTTAAGACTCAGCACTGCAAGCAGGCTGCAGCCACCTCAATGCGAGTTCGATCCCTGGCCCCGTAGGTGACCGACATAGTGTGGCAGACCCCTTCTGTCTTGCCTGCTGCTCCCCTCAGCAGTGTACTTTGCCGATCTGCATGTTCTGCTCCCCACTCTGTCTCTGGTGAAGCCTCTCACTGCCCCTGCACCTCTGGCTTGAACCCCAGTTCTGTATGAATAAAAAAAATAAAACATTTTTTTAAAAAGTAAAAATTCTTAACTGTAACTTTAAAAGTCTTTTAGGACCTGCTTTTTGCTAGCCTCATCTTCCCCCTCTCCTTTACATCCTAGACATACCAATTTATCAACTACTTTTAGTTCTGTGGACCAATCAGCCCTGTTTGCTTGCAAACATACCTGCAAGGCACCACCTGTTCTCCAGCCTTATGAAACATTTCCAGATTGCCCTCCCACCAGGTCAACTGATGTCCCTTCATTATCCCATGCATGTGTTTACCTTTTTTGTCTATAAAGTCTTACTGTAGTTCTATGTGTATGTATCTTTCTCCCTCTACTAGCCTATAAAAGCTTAACAAGCTTAATTTTCCAATACCTATTTTACTATCTAGCATATATTGCCATGATCACAAGATCACAATAGCCAACATTTATCAAGTGTTTATTAATATTAATTACTTCCCTAAGTGATTTACATGTATTCATATATTTTATTTTTATAACAGCACTATGACGTAGGTACTATAAGGAACTAGAGACATAGAGAGGTTAAGGAGCTTACACAATGTCACACAGCTACTAATAATGGATGCAAACCTAGTCATTCTAGCTCCAGAGATTGTGCCTGTAATCACCATTCTCAGTAAAGAGTCAGTTCATGCCTGTTCATTGAATGAGAAATTGAGAATGAGGGGAAAGTGATATTTTTCATGTTATTATTTTGGCCTTAACTATTTCTTTTTTTTTTTTTTTCCATTTTAAAATCTCATTTCTTTCAGAGCTCAGATGCAATAAAGTTGCAAAATGAAATAGCAGATCATTAGCTTTGGAGCTCGAGGGAATCAATAAGGGCAAATGTCATTACCCTTGTACCTCTAGGCACCAGCAAGGTAGGCTGATTTATTGTTGTTCTATGACTGGGCCATGGCACAAAAAAGACAACACTGAACATCACGGTCTCTTAACAGCAAAACATTTCAACAGTAACCACTTACACTGAGCACTCCATAGGCGCCAGGTGCTTGGTTAAGAGTTGAACTATATCATTTATCTTTCCAGCACCCTCTATGACGCCAGCACTGTTAAGATCGCCATCTTACAAATGGTAAAATGTGCTCACCAAGGTTCGGAGACTTGCCCAAGGTTGCAGAGTTAGTAAATGGCACGCCGGGATTGGCATGAGGGCTGCGGACTAGAGTCTGTGCGTTCAGGTGCTGTGGTAGTCCACCTCCTCCGGCCTGTGTCAACTGTGACTCCAGAGCGGCCCGTGCCCAGAGCCACGTGTGGGCAGTAAGACAGTTAATGAAGATGAATTACAAATTTGTCAGTTAGTCACTGGCCATATTTCAAATGTTCCCAAACTGTGTGTGGCTAGTGGCTGTCAGGTAAGGGAGGAGGGACAAAGGCTATTTCCCTCATGAGAGCAAGGCCTCTAGGCCAGTGCTGCTGACACTTCACAGACCTTGCGAGCTTTTTCCAAGAGCCATGCCTGCTTGCCCCATACTAGCGTGATTCTACTCACTTCAGAGCCTCGGGCAAACTTGGAGTCCTAAGTCAAGGTGATAACTTCCATTATTGTCCCTACCTCATTCACCTCCTCAGCATTATCACCCTTCTTATCCACTGTTCTGCAATCCATCCTCATGCCCAATCCCCAGTGCCCCCAATTCTCTCCAGTTCTGGGAACACAAAGGTCCTGTTGTTACTTGTTCTTATCCGGCCTCCAACCCAGATGACTGGGTACAGGAGACATACTTTACATCCACAAAAATGAAGGTGCCCCCGAAGTTGGGCTCTCTAACTGTTGTCTGCAACCATGATGCCCTATCACCACCTGCTATCTGCCCAGCTCCCCAGAGGATGGGTTCACCCTAAGTCCAGTGCACGCTGAGAGCAGCTGGCTTTAGAGGTACAGTCTCTTGTGATCACTATGACTCCAGTATGACTTTGGAGCTTGTGAAAAGGACCTGGAACCTTTTTAAAACCCTGTGTTAGCCAAGGTAATTGAAATTTGATAGGATGCTAGAAGGCAAGCTGTTTATAATCTGCTGTATACAGAGGGATGATTGGTGAAGAAAGGAGACAAAGTATCTGGGGTAAGAAAGTAAATCAAAGGCACTCACCTACCCTTGGTCCTGGAGAACCGACAGGGCTGGTTACTAAAGGTGGTGGATATTCTCAAGGGCACTCTGGAATACATGGTGTGACCCATCCACACTCCACCACTAATCCTACCAGAGTTACCTCTCTAACTTTCCTCAGATTGACATTAAAATGAGTGTCTTTTCTTATGGTGATGGCACACGGGTGATCTGGTGATGGGAAACCCGTGGGGATTACAATCGAGATGGAAAAAAAAATGTACAAATGATGTAAAAATAAACTTTTGTAATAATAAAAAAAAAAAAAAACGAGTGCATTTTCCCAGCTGACTACAGCTGATGGCTAGAGGGAGTGGGTGATAGCATGCAGACAGGGAGGGGTTAGAATAGCCTAAAACGAAAGACTTGCCGCTGAAAATCTCAATTTAGGCACTTGAGAGTCACCTGAACACACTGTTTTCAAAGGGATCCTGCCTATCAAGGCAGTCGACAAGCCCAGCTCCCAAGACTTCCTGGTGACCCTCAGCAAAGCAGGATGGAGCCAAGTTGGCAGGCTCAAGCTGGATGTCTCTGAGTGCACAATGCTGCCACATGGGCCGGGGCGGGAGGCAAATTCAGATGCCCTGTTGATTCCCAAAACTTTCTCCTGCAGCAGCCACTTCAGACCAGCACATGCCACTTAACTACGAGCTGTAGTAGGGCACCGGAGGCCAGGAGTGGTCCACACCCAATTCGTGATGAGTGGGCCATACGGCGCAAAATGGGGACAGTAGGCAGCGCTCAGGCTTCTGGTTCTGAAGTGATGAAGCAGAATGATAATGGAGCAAGGAGAAGGCCAGGGACCAGAGGGCAGAATCAGCATTCCTGAAAGCCAAAGTCCTGGCTGGAGAAATTTACTGGTTCCTGCCTTCCCTCTGAAGGGGAGAAAGTAGGTCAACACACTCAAAGAACTGTGACCAAGAACAGTGGGCCTGAGAGGGAGTCATCACTGAGTCCTGCCAAGATGAGGCAGCAAGAGACACGCCTTTCATTTGAGGGCATTTGGCTGAGGTCACTAGGCTTTGGGAAAAACCCAGGCTGTTGATCCCTTAGTGTGTATTCCCTACAGGCCCTTGGACTTGGGTGCAAGGGGAGGCTCACATTTAAATCCAACGTCTAAATGTTTGGCTGGTGAGAGCTAGCTAGCACAAGAATGTTTATGAGCGAAATGTGTGCCTGCTTTGGCTTTCAGACAAAGTGGACGAGGCTCAGAGCAGCTTGGCTAAATATAGAAAGCACAAGGGGGCCTAGGAAGCAGGAGAGCTAGCTTTCATTCCCAGGTCTGAGTTAACCTTGGGGCAAACTCCCCGACTGCCTTCTTTCATACAGAAGTACTGAGTACATTTTCCCAGGCCTAGAAGTGTGAAAGGTTTCACACTGAGTCTATTGTATTTTTCCCTCACCTACCCTCAAAAGATCCAAGTTGGCAGAAAAGACTGGTTGTGATGAAGTAGAAGGTGGAGTGGCTGATATACTTATGGAAACAGCACAAAGCTATGATGACCTGGGCCAGCCATGGGACCTGGACTAACCAAAGTGGCTGCCCAACCAGAGCTCAAAGCAGGTACCTGACAGTGGATATGGAAACAGAGGTGACAGAGAAGCAGGGAGAGGAGCCAAACCAGAACTCTTGCTGCTTAATGCAGTGCTGAGGCACAGTCTAAAGCACAGGCATTTCAGCAGGCAAGTGTGTAGGAAACTCAGAAGCAGGCAATCCGCTGCCCTTTGCCACTGCCTGGATGGAATTCCCTCCCTCTGCAAGATTCTCCTGGTGCAGAAGGAACCAAACCCCAGCCACTGCCATTCCAGTGTGTAGTTGTCTAGGTGACACTGTTCTTACGAAAAAGCTGGACAAGGCCTGGAGCAGGGGAAACGCAGTGCAAGGAAGCTGTTCAGTACTTCCTGCTTCCAGAACCTAGGCCATACTCTCATTCCTGGGCACTTCCACCAGAAATCAAAGTATCTGTGTGTGGCAGGACTATCTAGGAGGAGCTACTGTTTTGTTTCTGATTATAAAAGTAATTAGTGGTTATTATAAAATTAAGAACATAAAAAGGAAAATAAAAATCACTATAACTATAACCCCATCATCTAACGATTACTACTGTTAATAGCTTTTATGCAAATTGGAGTAGTCAGGTCTGGATTCAAGTGCTGGCTCTGTTTACTTACAGTATGACCCTGGACAAGTTACTTAACCTTTGAGAGTTTCAATTTTCTTATCTGCAGAATGAGATTAATCACAGTACATTCCCTGACTTACAATGGCTTGACTTAGGGTTTTTGCCTTTGTGCCTGATCTGTACCCCATCCCAACTTTAAAATTAACCATTAACCACTATGCTATTATGGTAATCCCGTGCTTACTTTTCTTTATAGCTTTATCACCTAAGTTGTAACCTTAAACACTAGAGTTTAGTCTTTCATTTTAAAATTACTTTGTCTTTTTTCACTTAGCAACTGCTATACTTGTAAGAAAAATTACACTCAACTAAAATAGCACACAACTTAAAAGAGCAAATTTCATTTTTGAAAATCACGCTTTAGACACACATAAAAGCATATACAAGTTCCCCCAGGCATCTGAGGAAATAAACTACTCTGCCTCAAACCTGGCATACCATGTGTACTGGTGTTTTAAAGTCACACCTACGATGTCAGTATAACTTTTAACATTTTCCATGCAAGCTTAAATGTCAGTTGCAAATCAGGATCCTTATTTTTAATATTTTTTCCAATATACTGGCTAGGTCAGATTTCTTTGTTATAAATTAATGAATTCATTGACTAGTTTAGGCAGAAAGGAAATTTATTAAAAATAGTAGTTCACAGAGCCTCTTGAGATCCATGAAGCCAGAGGCAGAGTTTGACCATATAATGGGAATTGGTCTGGCAAAAAACAAACAAACAAAAAAACACAGCACCACCACGACCTGGAGAAGACACCAACTCCCAGGATCCTTGCCTTCTATCTGGAATCTCCAGGCTGCTGGCATCTCCCTTCAAACAACGCCTAAACACCCATCCAAAAGATCACTAAACTGGATAGATTCAGCAACTTGAGGTGGCCCCTCTGTTGCTGATTCTGCTCCCTAGAACACTGGCATGTTGGATATCACAAAACATATTTGTACATTTTGCTTCTTACTACTCAACTCTTTAGTAGAATGTAAATCTTCTAGGGCAGACACCAGCTCATTACTTTTAAGTAATCAAATACTGATATGCACCATCTACTTACTACATTCACCAATAAACATTTCTTGAATGCCTACTCTGAATTTGCTAGTGCTAGAGTCTGGGGATATTGTTGTAGACAAAAGGAAAAAGGGTCTTCTCTTATGAGCTTACATTCTACTCAGAACTGAGAGACAGCAGGAATACAAATAATCATAATCTCAGATAAGGTAAGGGGTCAGGAGACCTTAGTACAAGTGGTTAGAAGTCTCTACGAGAGGCTGACACTAGAAGGAAAACAGAATGGGAGAAAGGTCCAGCATTTGAGAAGAGCTAGAGAAAGAACACTTTTAAAAGTGGGAACAGCATATAAATAGGAAACACTCTCACTGGATCTGAGGCTAGAGCATGATAAGTGAGCAGGAAAGTAAAATGTTTTTGCATTTTAATCCAAACCTCACTGGAGACTGTGAATAGCACAACCCCAGGCACACAGAATAGCAGAGAGGGAATAATCTGGTATACAATTTGCAGGATCACTCAGGGTGGCGAGTAGAAGACAGACCATCAGAGAGATGATTAGAGCCATTTAGAAGACGAATAATCCAGATGCAAGATGATGGCAGCTGAGACTAGGGTGGCTGAGAGTTGGTTACATTTGGGGTAAGCCTCAGAGTTAGAAGCAATAGGAATTGCTGATTGATTATAGGGGGTGAGGGCAGGAAGGGAATCAAAGATAACACTCAGATTTGGGCACTTAAGAAAGAGAACAAATGATCCAGATGGTTACTAGAGATGGAGAAGAGCAGGGTAAGGGGTGGAGGGATTGGTGATCCCATTTTGACATGCTGATGAGATGTGGCAGGTAGATAGTGAAATAAACATGAGTGCAGCTCATAGAAAAGGTTGATCTCATGTCACTCCATGCCAAGCACACTGACAGGATGCATAAAAAGAGTTAATACAGAAGGCCCAGTTGAACAGTCTTGCATTAATCCAACGGAGCCTAAAATCATAATGGACCCTAGACCTTACCTCCTGGGCATATGGCCCATACAATGTAGAAGAAACTGCTGCTGATTAATGATACTCTCATAGATGTCTAGAGCAATGGGTCATGTTGCACTAGTTAAACTGGACTTCTCAGGATAATTTCACAAGAGTCATGATAAACCAGATTCTAATGTTAGGTTTCCATGCTTCATTTCATCAAAGTCTCAAATCCTGAGACTTGGAACAGGCACTCCTGGGCAGAAACACATCACGGCTGTCTGCAGTTGGCTGCCAGCAGCCCCTGTGTGGCCCTGGATAGGGAAGGACTTGGAATTCTGTGTCTGACCATGGCTTCTATTTTTCCTGCTGCCTCTTTCTGTATTTTTTTTATAATAAACCTTAGCTATGAGGAAAATTGTTGGTGTGTCTTCTTAGCAAATCAAGAAACTTAGATGGTTACGGAACCCTCCCCCCCACCAAACACAGCCTTTGTCCTCAAGACACTTAATTTTTAGGTGGAGAGGAAACAGGAGGCAACAGTGACCAAGCAGGACAACATTGGACAGCCAGCCTGAGGACAGGGCCTAAACCTTTGTTCATCTTTGTATCCCCCCAGAGAGCACCGGGGAACTGAGAGGTCCTCACTAAGAGTTTGCAGAACATAACAAAAGAAGTGAAACTTAATGTTTGGCAGGATTTACAGTAAACTAAGAGGAGAAGGAGAAATTGGAGAAAACAACTTGTTGTAGGCCCCAAAGCAAGAATGGGCAGGATTTGTTTGTAAAAAGCTGGCCTCTTTAGTCTCTGCTCCACAATGCCTGGCTCAGTCACTGAAAAGTGGATATTTAATAAAGTCCGCCACTTTCTAACAGCAATGTCCAAGTTTGCTGCAACACCCTTTCCGCCCCTCCCCCGCTTTTCTGGGAAATACTAAGGCAAAGCATATTCCTTCTGCACCCATTCAAGTACTTGCAAGAGAATAAACTGAGGCTGAAATGTCTAGATCCAAATGTCATTGCGTCACAGAGAGTTTGGCTGATCACCCCATGAATCAGTAATTAAAATTCCAGATGGGACTACCATAAACTCTAGTAATCCTGAATTCCTTATGTCAGTTCCAAAATCAAAATTCCCAGAACTGATGCATCTGTTATAATCATTCCATATTCCCAGCACAACTTTGAAAAGAAATAAATTACTATTCTTCACCAAAAGAGAGACTCAGGAAAAAGGAGACAGGAATACTGAAAGCAAGAAGATAATCTCAAAAAATGAACCAAACATGTCTGTCTGTCTGAACAGGAAAGAGAATAGGAGGGTTAGTGCTCGGATATCGGGGATCATCACCCGCCCCCGACAGATGAATGAGAGTTCACAAAGCAGTTCACGGCTGACCCAGTACAAGAACCCCATTTTCCTGATTCCCAGTCCAGCGGTCTACCAAGTTTTGGGGCCATATTTAGTAGTTCTACTTTCATAAAGATCATCCTCAAAGAAGATGGAAGCAGTACATTTCCCAATTAGCAGACATCCTTGGCGAAGCATGCTAAGGGCCAGAAACAGGGAAGGGCGGTGAAAGGCCGAGCCAACGCATCACAATTACGAGGGCTAAGTGAGACATGTTTCTGACTGCTTTATAGGCTCTGCAGTCTCACTGCTTCCTTGCCTTGAGCCAAGTCAATCACACTCTGTGTCATGGGAAGGGGGGAGGGGTGTCAGGGAAAGTGAACGAAACAGACCTTCCTGCTGGCTGCAGTACAAGGCCCAGCTGATTAATGAATCAGGAGAGGGAAGGAATCACAGATGCAAATGAGCAGAGAGTCTCCTGGCCCAACCAGCATCACCCCCCACTCCAGGCCTGCCAGTTCACAGCAGCTGGTCAGCAAGCTCATGGCCACACCAACAGAATAGGCTGCCAGAGCAAATCCACATGCCAGCCTTTGTGCCTGGCCTGGGATTCTGACTCAGCCGTGGTGACGAATAGGCTGGGCTGGCTCATTAGCACAGTGAACCAGGCTGACAACCTGGCAGTGACTTCTCTGAGGACTGAAGTCACTTCCTGTTTGGGACCCCAGCCCTGAGCTGCACCCCCATACAGCTCAGACTTCCTTTGAGGATCGCAAACAGCTCCTGGGCCAATGGAAGAAATGTGAGAAAAAGCCATGGGCCCTTGAGGGAGCCTCTGCTGAAGTCTGAAATGTGACACCTTGGTCCATGAGGACTGAGTCAGAGAATGGATGAATTCAACACTCAAATCACATTCTTACTCAATGCCTGGATCCCTCTCTCAAGTGTTAGTTTCAGCTCTTCTCAAGCCTTCAAATCCTTACTGTAAAAAAGCATTATATTGTCATTACAGAAAACACCTCATAATTGTAGTTTAGGTGAGAGATGACAGAGTTAGAAATAACTGGATTTGGACAGATAAGGGAATCTCATCCTTTAAACACCAAAACTTTTAGATAGTACTTTTGATGACATGAAAGACCATGCATATATGATACATGCTTCCCGGATTTCTTAATCCATACGAATCTTTTTCCAGGGAAGCCAGGGTAACCAGAATCAACATCCCTCATGTTACGCTGCTTTGTTTTTCAGCCTCTCTTCAGTATATCAGGCCTTCAGTGGGACTTCCCCTGTCGGCCTGTTGAGCTTCTTCTCCCCAGCCCCCCTCCAATATCTCTTCCTGTTTTTTCTAATCTCTAAGGGTAGGAAACCAGGTTACAAAACTCTTTAGAGCTAGGTTATAAACAAGGCACTACAAAAGGCATGAAGAATAACACTTGTGGCTTTAGGGAAATCTTGGTGTGTTTGAGGGAGGCTGCAGTTATTTCTTCCTTCCAGGTCTGGGGAAAATTTCCAGAGAACAGAAGTTGCTAGAAGCCTGGCTTGGGGTTAAGTTCTGTGCTACCGAATATCTCTCTGGGGTGAGGCCATGCCTCAAAGTCCCTTGTCCCCACAAAGTTCACTGGCGCGGATGGCTCTGAGTGACAGAAAGCTGGGAAGACGAACTGAGGAGGCCCTGCCAGATTCCCTGTCAGAAGATAAAGCGCTGACAATGGCAGGGCAACACTGGCATGGGGAATCCGCTCTAAACTCTAATGGAGAAGCAGTTCTGTGTTGTCCCCAGAACTGTGAAGCACAGAGGAAATGACAAAAGTGACTTCTTATGCCTAGGCACATACTTAGGGAAACAAAAAGACATAAAAATGCACTGATGAATGTTTTAGAACATAAGACCTTATTGTTAGCTATAGGAACCGTGCTGTGCAGCTGCTCTCCAGGACTTACTCTCTTGTGTAACTAACTTTATCCCCACTGAACAAGTGCCACACCCCTGTGCCCTCCATCCACCATCCTATTTTCTACTCTTTCTATTTTAGATGCCCCATAGAAGACGAATCATGCAGTATTTGTCCTTTCTGTGACTGACCTATTTCATTTAGTATTAAGCCTTCTAGGTGTGTCCATGTGTCCAAGCTCACCAAATTATCATATTATCTAATGTGCAATATTTTTGTGTACCATAGGGAAAAAGATAAATAAGCCATGGGCTCTACCTTCAAGCAAAAAAACAAAAGCATAAGAAGGTAAATACAGTGAATGTTGAAGTACAATGGCGCCGATACTTTAGATGTTTGAGGTCCTCCTTAAAAATTTTCAGGGAAAATCAACACCTTAAAAATTGTGAGCAATAACCATCATGTCTTTCATACATGTACAACTCAGAAACCGTGTATATAACCACTGCTTCATCCTCAGCCATCACTTGCTATTTTAAGAAGCAACACTTGAGGACAATTTTTATTATCTAGAACATTCTTGACAGCTAAATACTTGCCTATAGAGGGCCCAAAGGCCCAGATAGATACAGGATCTAAAAGGGGTACTGCCTAGCTACTGGGGTCCCTACCCTCTAGGAAGCTCTAACCATAGAGTCCTGCCTCTGCCAGATCACTGATCTTGACACATGACAGAGTGGTCTCCCTGCATCTGTCCCAGGGTCATTTTGCCCAGAATCCATAGGCCACCATTGCATTGTTTTCAGTGGACATCAACCTACCAACAGATGATGATGAGGAGGAAAAGTCATTTATCATCTCTAAATCTGGATTTGACCATTCTTAACATAGGAGGGGTAAAACTTGCCCCTACCTAGTTTCCAGATAGTTGGAGATGATAAATGAAGTACTACAATGGAATACTTTAGCCTTTAAAAAGTGTATTATGGGCCCTCCCCGGTGGCGCAGCGGGTTAAAGCACTGCACTGAGAAGCTTAAGCCACTTCCACATGAGTTCAATCCCCGCCTGCCCCGGAGGTGACCACATGGTGTGGCAGACCTCTCCTGGCCCGCCCGCTGCTCCCCTCAGCAGTGTACTTCTCAGTTCTGCCTGTTCTGCTCCCCACTCTGTCTCGGGTGAACCCTCTCATCCTCCGCATCTCTGGTCTGTACCCCGTTCTGTATAAATAAATAAATCTTTTTTTTAAAAAAGTGTATTACTTTGAATTCCTTAGAAGGATCACTCTGAGAATTATTAACTGGCTCAAAGTCAAATATTTTAAATCATTTAAAAATTTTACCAGAAACCACATGCAACAATTCAAACTGTAGATATGGGAGAAAGGAAAGGAAAAAGCTTAGAACCTGAGGTGGAGGAGGAGGAGGAAACTTTGTGAGGAAAGTGACAACCAACAGCAGAGATATGAAATAGGAAGAGGAAGACATGAAATTATCAAAATTATATTATTTGGAAGGAAAGGAGAAATGTAAACAATTATCATCCAAGGGTATTTTCCCACTGAGATTAAAAGATTATGCAAAGAAAATTATAGAAGCAATTTAACTTGGAATTACTGAGATAACATTAACAAGGACATGATACTTTCATGTGTGAAATAAATTTAAACCAAATGAATGTTGTACCTGAGTCTTAAAAATCTTTTAAGCATAACAATTTTGGCAGTGATTCTATAAAAAGAAGGTGATTTATATTTAAGAACTGATTATATGGGTGAGTTTCATCTAGATTCAAAAATAACAAGATCCACACAGAGTATAACAATGAAGACAAAGGAGGCAAAGTATAAACAAATCACACAAGCTTCTTTCATATACAGTCCTTACTCTTTCCATTTCTGACCCCACCTCTGTGTCAACGACTTAATCCATCAACAAGCCACTCTGTGGAGGACTTACTTAAGTCTGGGTCAGCAACTATCATTCCAGAAGATATATAACCATGGCAAGGAAGCAGAGCAGCAGTTCTGGCAGGTTCAACTTCACTAGTTTGTCCTATGAAAGACACTCCAGGCCGTAAGAGAAAATTATTTCCTCAGTTTGCTCGCACCTGAAAGTCAAAGGGAAAACAACCACAGAAGTAAAATGTTGCCAGGATTGGGCAACCAAAGTGACCTGAGGAGTCACACAAACACACACACTGAGATAGGTACATATACATATATCTCAACAGACTCTAGTAGTTATGGTTCAGTGCAACATTATGAGTCAGGAAGGAATAGCCAACCACTTTTTTTTTTTCAAAGATTTAT
>NW_004567120.1:23081508-23122063 GCF_000260355.1 Condylura cristata | reverse complement strand
GGAAGTGGCTTTAGCTTCTCAGTGCTGTGCTTTAACCTGCTGCGCCACCAGGGAGGGCCTCTCAGTGCTGTGCTTTAACCTGCTGCGCCACCTGGGAGGGCTGCCAACCACTTTTTAATTCCCAAATCCTTCCTGGGAATTTGGTCTTCACCTATTGTGAGATATCTAGAAACAGTTCAATGGCACACCCTCCTCTTAGGAGGTCACAACTAAGCAAGCAGAACTCAGCCTCGATAGGGGAGTGAATTTCCTCTCTTGGCGATACTCATGGACAATGGGGAATTCAGCTCACTCTTTCCATAAATTAATATACAGTGAATCATCTCTAAGGCAGTAGGTTCACAGACATGGAGAACCTGTCCCAAGCAAGTGAGAGTGACATAAAAAAAAAAGAGTAACTCTCACCCTTTTTATCAAACATTCCCACAGCTCCTGTCACATCTTGAACCTGGGACTGGCATGACGAAAGGTGTTTGACCAAGGGGCCATTCTTCTCTTCACAGGAGTGTGACTCAGGGCAGAAGCAGAGGGGAAAGGAAAAGAAATATAACTGCTAAACAGATGAATACAGCCTGTCCTGCCTCCTTCATTTGATAAAACTGCCAGACTGAAGGTCATGTGTTCTAGATGATACTACTGTAAGGTGGAAGAGGGCCAACCCGTCTGCATCAAACTTTACGTGAGCTTCAAAGAAGCCTTTGCTGCTTATTTGTTACTGCATCAGTCTAGCCTATCCTGACTAATACAGAAACTAAAGCTGTGGTCCATCTAGACGCCAGAGACTTCAGTATGAGAAATTAACCTGGCCACGGTCACAATCTACAAGAATGATTAGATTTCACTTTTCCTTACTTTTTTTCCAAAACACTGTCTCTGAGGAAGGGTGTCTCATCCTAAAACAGTAACCTCAAATGTAAAGGCCACTTCTACAAAGTCATGTCTTCAGGATATAACAGAGCATCTAAAATTTACTCAGTGGCCCATGAAATGTCTTCCAAGGCACCTATCACCTACTACTATTTCCCATTTAGTTAACATCCTGGACAGAAATGCTGGCTTATAACCCCAGTATAAATCGAACTTCCTTATAAATTCAGGTTCCAATTAAATACCAAAGAGAAAAATGAAAAAGAAGATAAAACTGTCTATAAGGACCATCTGAATTTCTTGTGGGTTCGGGCTCAGTCCACTTTAAAACTTGAGAAGGAGGCTCTCCCTGGTGGCACAGCAGGTTTATGCACAGCACTGAGAAGCTAAAGCCACTTCAGCATGAGTTTGATCCCTGGGCAGGGAGGTGACCCACATGAAATGGCAGACCTCTCCTGACCCGCCTGCTGCTCCCCTCAGCAGTGTATTTCACCCATCCGCCTGTTCTGCTCCCCATTCTGTCTCAGGTGAATCCTCTCACTGCCCCTGAGCCTCTGGCCTGTACCCCAGTTCTGTATGCACAAATAAATAAATCTTTAAAAAAAAAAAAAACTTGAGAAGGAAAAAGAGGAGCACCGTTATTCACTGTCTCTAAACTGCCTGAATCTCTCTCAGGGAGATAGCAAGGCCAGCATATGCTGGCAGGCACAAGGCATTAAAGCTTGCGCCAAAAGGGCTAGAGACAGGTTCAACTTGGTACTTAGCACAAGGGGGCAGAGACTTCTTGGCTATTTTTCACTATAAGCAGCTGATAACCCCACCTTTTGGGGGATTTACTTACTGAGATGACAGGTACTCCAAATATGGCTGCAAACTGGATGGCAAAGGACCAAAATATGTCTTCAAAAAGCATTCTTTCAAAGGCAGGTCACTTTATCAGTGTAAGTTTGAGAAAGTAAATGCACACCCAAACACATATTTCTCTCAGGCTAGGACTTAATGGAAATTTAGATGTATCAGGCCTCGCTGAGAAAGCCTCTCCTCTTACCTGAGTGCTGGAGTGAGAGAGTGAAGGGACTATACAAAAGCTATGGGTTGAGCCCCAAATATGAGTTTGCCACTATTCCATAGCCACAGCCCAGCTCTTCTGGGGAGAGACAGTCGAGAAGTCCTTACTCTCTGACCTAGAGGGCCTCTTCAGAGCATTGCCCAATGCTCCTGTTATACAACATGCAAAATAAATAATCAGCCTTAAAAGTCAGGCAGCCAAGACTCTACTCAAATAATAAGTCCTTTTACAAGCTGCTTATCACCTGCCAAAATCAGCTCCAGAGGAACACCAGGAACTCCAAATTCTATTGTTCTCATTAACTAGTTGGAGGAAATAGACAAGCTGCGATGGTTTTATTGGTTTTCTAAGGGACAGAAGACACACAGGTTTTCATCTATCGCATCCTGTCCTTGATCTCAGTGACTTCAATAGCGCTCCCATCCCACCATCTCTGAGAAGCCAGAAGGGGCCCTGACCTTTTCTCAGAAAACATGCCACTCTCTACTTCTCCTCTTACCTGAGTGCTGGAGTGAGAAAGTGAAGAAGGCAAATGTCAGCCTTCCCAGAAAATTCACTGGGAGGCAGGGCGGAGCAGGGCAGGATGGGGGCATCTGAGAAGCAGTCTTCTGCCTGAGGGCTCTCTGGCTTCACTACCAAGAAAGAGGCAGCTGACTGGGGAAAAACTGTTTAAAACCAAGGTTGGTACACATGTACAGTCGCCAGGCCATCGTTGCTGCCCCAGAATGTCTTCCTGGGTTTCAAAATATAGGATGGAACTTCCACTCAAGAACTCTTGTTAAGGAATTCTAATGGGAAAAGTCTGCTATCAAATTCATTTCTGATAAACCACAAAAGGGTTTTGATGCTTATTTCACATTAACACCACAGGACCCTGATCCCACAGATACAAAGCTCAGAATATACTTCTTTTATTAAACTGTATTACTCTCCTCATGTAAAATCAGTCCCCTCCTCTGTGGGCTCTAGACATATTGACTTCTTCATATTTGTTTCCTTTGCTAAGTTCCAGATTTTTCTAAGAGCAAGGACCATGACTTCCTCATCTCTGATGCTATTGTGCACCAGTCCCTGGAACAGTGTAGGTGTTCACTAAATCATTTACTTAACACTAAGATTAATAAGTATAGTTAATATTTGAATATTCAGTAACTCATGTTTAACTCCCTATATTTTTTCTCATTTTCCAGATGACAAAGCTGATGTACTGGTAACTTAATAAGCTAAGAAGTGACAAGCAATGATACAGGTAAGAGCCATAAGTGTACCGGTTAGAGAGCTAGGTGCATTCAAAACCATTCTACAAGACCTTAAATAAATCTGTTTTACAAGTCTGGCTGTTCCCACAAAAATTTGTGAAGTACCTCTTATTCTGTGCCAAATGCAGTGCTAACAATTAGTGGAACAAAGATAAAGGTATGGTTTTCTTCCTCAAGAATGAAAGGGAGTAATTAAAAAAGCTGACTGAATACTTATTATGAACTAGGCACTGGTCTCTGTGTTTCACAGGTAGTCACTTCCTTAAACTTTACAAAGCCCCTATAAAGGCAGTACTGTTATTATTGTTATTATCATTGCTGCTTTTGTTATGACTGTTAAATTGAGAGGAAACAGGTGAGAAACTGAGGCACAGGGAAGTTAAGCGTATGGCAAGCTGCCTCGCTGCAGAGCCCATGTTCTCATCCACTATACTCTAAGATGCACTGTGTGCTGAGGGAGAGAAAGAGAAAAAAGCACTATGGAACTTGCAGAAAAGAAAATGATTGATTTTGCCTGTGAGGGGGCTCAAAGAAAGCTCTGTAGGACAGGTGTTGTTTGAGCTGGGCCTTGAAGACCTGAGAAGGGGAAGCAAATTCAAACACAAAGACTATATGGAGGGCAGTGAAACTTGTGTTTTCAAAGCTCTCACTACTAAAACACAAAGCTAGAGAGTAAGCCCAGTTCTGCTCCATCTTGGTAGCTGAGATCGGTGCTCATTAAAGAACAGGGAAGTAACCAGTGAAACTGTGGCCTGAATCTTTCCATCAGTTATTCCATTTGGTTCAAACTTTACCTGGGGGTTGGTCATACTCACAGCTGTATAAATTTCTTCTTCTTATCCTTCCATATAATAGATGTTTCTAGAAGGGGGCCCTTTAATGTAACTAAGGCCAAATTCTCCAAGGTTGACAACGAGGCTGGACTTGCTATGTGGGCAAGCAAGACAGCTAGACCTCATGGTCCCAATTTTTCCCACACTTGGAGATAGATACTCTCTCTTGCTAAATTACAGAAGTTCTAAGTACAGTTTTATGAACTTCCTTAGATTTTTTTCCTGAAATCTGCTGGCAAATTCCCCTTTCTCAACATCTAGTTTCTCAGAGGATTAATGGCTGGACTGCCAAGAAATACATGTGAATAAGGACAAGCAAAATCCAATAACCAATGAAAATTCCTGTGTGACACTTGTGATTATTTCTCTCATTTTAAATATCTTCTCTTGCCCCCATACACCACTGGGTTTCTGCTTTATCACAAAACTCAAGAGACTTATTTATATCCCACATACACAACTTCCCTCCTCCCATTCTCTCTTGAGCCCACTCTGATCAAGCTTGTGTTCACTGAACCCACTTTTCTCCAGGGCACTGGTGATCCGCGTTACCAAATTCTATCAAGAACTCTCCATCTTCATCTTGCTTAGCCAACAAGAAGTACTTTTTACAGTTCATTCCCTCTTCTTGAAGCATCTTCTTCACTTGACTTCTGGGATACTATTTTCTTCTTCCTTGCTGGCCACTCCTCCTCAGTCTCTTTGCTTGCTCTTCTTTGTCCTTTTAACCTCTAAGACTGGGAGAGTCCCAGAGCTGGGTCCATGGTCCACTTCTCTAGCAATTTTCACTGCCTGACTGATTTCATACATCACATAGCTTTAAATGCCTTTTAGATAGCTATGACTAAAAAAAATTATCTCCAACACTAACTCCTCTGAATTCACTGCTATGAATGTCAGGCTCACATACCCCACAACTTATTCAACGTCTTTATTTAGATGTCTAGCTGGCATCTCAAATTCAACGTATCCCCAACTGCACTGCTAATAAACTCCCAACCCTGTTCTTTCAGTCTTTCCCATTGTAGTTACTTGCACCTCCATCCTCCCAGCTACTCCGGATGAAAACCTTGGCATCATCTTGAATAGAAATGTTGTGTTACACAACTCCAAAGGACATCGGCCACATTTCATTCAGTGCTATTTGTGTTATGCAACATGGTGACCCTATTTTCCTCAATTCCTTTTTTCTCACATCCCATTTTTATCTGATCGGTGACAAAATATAGTTTACTCTACCTTCATGATAGACACAAAAATACAAGTTCTCCCCAGTTCTGCTGTGATCTGCCTGGCCCAAGCCTATTTCAAAGACAACAACCAGAGTAATCCTTCTTAAATGTCAGACCCTGTATGAGAAACATGGTGGTTGATCGAGAGAGTAACATGATACAGTACTGGCACTGGAGCTTTGGTGGAGGGTGGGTGAAGCATGTGCGCCTTCTCAGGTGTGAAGTTGTACTCTTTACACGATATAGTTATGTAAGTGAATAGCCAATTTATAAGATTTGAAAAAAAATAGATTTGTCGCTCTTCCACTCAAAATTTTCCAATGCTTCTATCTCACTCCAAATAAAAGTTAAAGTTCTGACAACGGCCTATTGGACTCTGTAATCCTTTTTCTCTTTGGCATTTGCCCATATCTATGATACTATGTATTTCATCTATTTATTTCATTTATTGCTTGTTGCCACATGACGATAAGGTCCACTGGATCAGGGACTCGGTTAGAATACTTTGTGCACAGATACAGCCTCAGCATCTAGAACAATACGTGATCCAAAGTACAAATTCAATATATACTTGTAGATGAAATACAGAAGTACATTGGGAAGAGAGAAATCTTTATACACGGGTCAGAATTGTGTCAAAACATAGTATCACAAGTGAAATGGCATTTGAGTGGTCAGCTAGTGCTAGAACCAAGTAAAGTCCGAGAAGATGTTCAGTTCCTACTTCCTTTGTTTTCCATTGCTTTGATATTTTACCTAATGAAGGCTCTTTCTTTTTCCTTCTAAAGAGAAAGAAATTGATCTATATGTAGTAAAGAGCTCCCCCTGGTGGAAGCAACTCCATCAACGCAACAGAAAAGAAAATCCTAGACCGTCAGGCTTTAAATTACCAAGATCGCCTGGGACAAAGTGAGTCCAACATTTCACAGGAAAAGTCCTTAATAGAATTAAAGGAAACTAAAGATTGGATCTGAAGGACATAGGGTGGGGGAATTTATGGACTTATTTTACTGCTGAACCTCTTGCATATATCAAGGAGAAAAATAATTCATTCAAAGCTGGACAGAAGAACCTTCCCTCAAGGAATTTAAAATCTGGTAAAGAGGATGTAGGTTATAAATGCAAATGAGTATAAAGCAATGAGCATGGCTTTGAATGAACAGATACCAAATAAGAGGAATAAACTAAGAGTTATAACATGTTGGAGTTGAACAAATCAGGAAAACAACTAGGAGAGGGGAGTTCTCGAGCCGAACCTTGCAAGACAAAATTTTGATAATAGAATAGTTCAGGTAAAGACCTAAATGTAAAGAAGGGTACACAGCTGGAGAGCCAAGCAGGGCTTTGCTAAGGTCACAATTTGGGTGACAACACAGAACTCACATCCTCCTTGAAAAGAGCAGAGAGGAATTCTTAAGAGAAAAGTCCCTGGCAGAGGTAAACCCAGGAAGGAACTGAAGAATGGCCCTTGCCTTGCTTTTCCTTGAAGAAGAGTAACACTATTAAGAACTCTAAGGGGGAAGCAAGGGTAAAATACACAACCGATGATAAATTATAGCTGAGCTTACATACTAGAGAGCTCTAAATCCATATTACCTACAGAAAACATTTGTAGACATGCAGGGTCTATTCTGTCATATATTTTACCCAAAGGTTACACCCAGAGAACCTCTTGCAAACGAAGTTCTCCCTTCCTTTCCTGTCCTTGCCATGTCCTTCCCATGGAGTTGCCAAGATGTGTACCTGTAAGCCATCCACCTCTCCTGTTGGCATTACCCAGCTGCCACCATCTCTCCCTTGGACTCCCACTTACACGCTGTCCCTTCTAAGTCACACTGCACCCAGCAGCCAGACTACCCAGGAGTAGTGTGGGCGGCGGTAGGGAACCCACATTCCATTTTCAACTTTCCATTTTAAAGAATTATAGTTTTACTGAAAAAAAGGTGTAAAAATAGTACAAAGAATCCCCAAATACTCTGCACCTAGCTTCTCCAAATACAACATCTTTCATAACCAAGGTACACTACAATAAGTCAAGAAATGAACATTCCTGAATTACCATAATCTAATCAATGAGTCAGATTAAAATTTCTCTGATTGGTCCACTAATGTCCTTTTTCTGGCCAGGTCCACACATGTCTCCACAGCTCCTTCAATCTGGAACAGTTCCTCTCAGTGTTTTCTGTTTTTGCCTTGCATTACCATGACACTTTTGAGAAACACTGCCCGGTTTCAATTCAGGGTTTGTGAGACAGTTCATTATGACTCAATTTAGGTTACCTTTTGGCAAAAATACTCCAGATATGAGGCTGTGTCTTGTTTAGTGTATCCCATAAGAGGCACAGGTCAGTTTGTTCCATTCCCAGTGGCATTAACTTTGATCACCAGATGAAGGCAGTGCCTGCCAGTTTCTCCCAGTAGTTACTATTTTATCCATTGTGATTAGTAAGCATTTTGGAGGGGGATACTTTGAGACAACAGACTGACTCTCATCATACTGTCTGAAATAGTTATGACAGTGGTGCTTGCCAAAGGAGAAGTTTCTATTTTCAGAATCCTTTCTACATTTATTAACTTGAATTCTAAAATCATCAAGTGCTTTCCCTTCCCCCTAATTTATTAATATTTATTCAGTTCTTTCTTTCTATTAGTATGGATTCATGGATTCTTATTTTATTCTGTGAGTTACAACTTGTTACTATCATCAATTATTTTGTTGCTTACATTGTCCCAGATGTCACCATTTGAAAACCCTTCAAATCGCTTCATGTCCTTCTACTCTCTCTGCCCCAGCCCTGAAATCAGTCATTTCTCGAAAGCGTCTTGGTTTCTTTTACTTGCAGAATGGTATTTTAAAACCAAATCTAAGTTCCCGGTGTGCTCACTGGTACTGGTGTGTTGCTCCCTCCACACTTTCACAGCAGACAGCTAAGAAACACATACGTGTATGCCAAAACTGTGTCTACTTCTATCCCTCCCTGTGTGTGAGAGGCTGAGGGAGGGTGCCCATGAAGCGATGCGATGCAGCTACACCCACCCTCTGCCCTGCACTGGTCCTCTATCTTTCCTTCTGTGTGACTCCTTCCTCCAACCGACTGAAAGCTGGTTCTCATTTTTCACAGTAAATTTACTAACTTGCTCAATACTAGAATATACATGATGTACATTCAGAATTGTCAGCCCATACCCTGTGGAAAACAAACCCACTAACTAGACTATCGTACTTCTATACAGATTTATTTGTCTTATGCTTTAAAACAGTGGTTCTCAAAATATGGTCCCTGTACCAGCAGCATTAGCATCACCCTAGAACGTGGTAGAAACCCAAATTCTTGAGCTGCACCCCAGACCTACTGAATCAAATTCTGGAGTTGGGAACCAGCAACCAGGGTTCTAACAATTCCTCTAGGGGGCGCTGCTGCATACTGAAGCTTAGCAACCACTATTTTAGATTATACCGTCAAAATACTCTAAATGACTTGTGTTTTCCAAATTACTTGTGTACTAGTCTGCTTGGGGTGACATAACTAAATACCACAGAGAGGCAGGTTAAACAACAGGCATCTATTTCTCACAGTTCTGGAGACTAGACGTGCAAGATCAAGTTGTCAGCAGATTTACTTTCTCTTAAGGCCTGTCTCCTTGGTTTGCGGGTGGCCACTTCTCACTATGTCCTCACACAATCTTTTTTCTGTGCACACATATCTCTGGTCTCCCTTCCTTTCCTTAACAGTCACTGGTCATACTGGATCAGGGCCTGATTCTTATGCCTTCATTTAACCTCAATTATGGCCTTAAAGGCCCTATTGCCAAATACAGTCTCATTGGGGGTTAGGGCTTCAACATATGAATTTTGAGAAGACACAATTTGGCCTATAAAATTTAGGCTACAAATTTTTCCTTACGCCTTTATTGTGGTTGTTATTCATTTGTAAAACAGTTAAATTCCTGTTCTATTTATATTCTGTTTCTAGTTTGGAGCCCTCTCTTGTCCATATGACTTAAAAATTTTAAGACTGTAAAACACTAACATGGTTCCAAAAGTCAGAACTATACACAAAATATAAACTCAGAAGAGTCATTTTCGTATCCCTTCTACCTCATTCTCATTCCCCTAACCTTTCCACCCTGTTCCCATCTACCCATAAATTAGTGATCTCATTTGTTTTGGTTTATCTTTCCACAGGGACCGTTGTTTTGTTGAGTCCTATGACAAACTACCACAAACTTAGTGGCTTAAAATATCACAGATATGGCCCTCCCTGGTGGCGCAGCGGGTTAAAGCACAGCACTGAGAATCTAAAACCGCATGAGTTCGATTCCCGCCTGCCCCAGAGGTGACCACATGACGTGGCAGACCTCTCCTGGCCCGCCCGCTGCTCCCCTCAGCGGTGTACTTCATCAATCTGCCTGTTCTGTTCCTCACTCTGTCTCTGGTGAAGCCTCTTACTGCCCCTGAGCCTCTGGCCTGTACCCCAGTTCTGTATGCACAAATGGATAAATCTTTTAAAAAAATATATCACAGATATAACTGTGTTCCCAAGTGACCGCCATGCCAACATTGCTCTCTAACACCAGTGCAACCTGGAGCTCACCAAGCTCCAGCCTTGGAAGAGGGAAGCGGGTATGTAAGGAGTTCTCTAAAGCATGGCTTGTACAAAGCACACAGCCCACACACCTGCACTGGGGGCAAAAAACTCAAGGAAAAAACTGGTTACAAAAGCTGCTCACAAGATTGTGCCCTGTACTGGAGGGGTGAAGGAGCATCGATACAAGCCCAGTACTGTGGCACCTGATGAAATCAGACCTTATCAGTAGACACTGAACTTCTGATTTTAAACCTCTTTCCAGCATCTGGTGTGAGAAACTGATTGAGCAACGTGAGATTCAGTGTGCTGTTGGTCTAAAAAGTGCAAGCAAAACTATCCCATGTTACTTTAGATATTGCAAGTGCAGGGTTTCACAACTCCTAGTACAATCCAAACAATTTCCTATATGGAATTCACTCATTCACCAAGTATCTACTGAATAACTAATACTCATGTAATCCTTAAAACAACCCTATGAGGTAACGACTATTATTTTCCTGATGATAAAACTGAGGTAGCCAAGGATATACAGCTAGCAAGGTACTACATGCTAGGTATCATACCGGACTCAGGGGCTAGGCCAGAGAATAGGTGAAGATGGTCCTGGCTGTCTCTAGTAGAGAGCCAGATAGTGAACCCAAGCTTACAGGGCAGGGAGGCAAGCGTTACGATGGGTGTCTGCTAGGGGTACGACAGGAGCACGGACACTGGGCAGTGAAACTTGGTGAGGAGTCGGAAGAGGCTTCTGGGTGGAGATAGCACTTGAACCAAATTTGAAGCCTAAGTAGCCCTCAGTAAAAGGAAAAGGACACCAACTAGCTTGCTCTTGATAGGGCTCACAGGCCAGGATTTACCTTGATGGAGTTTCTGTTTTTCAATGGTCTGGCCTTCACCTCAGCTTTGCAGGCTAAGAAATCCAATCTTCCAATTCAGCTAGATACATCTGAAATCGGGAATACAGACACATGCTAACAAAGCTCAGGAGAGAATGAAGTAAACCAGACTGCCAATTTGTTAATTTAACTTGTAAATGAGCTTTCTCTCTCCACAGCCATACCTACAGACGGTTCAGTTCTCTGGTGGGCCTAGCACAAAGATCCACAAACTTTTTATTTAAAGGTCCAGATAGTAAATATTTTGGAGTTTGTGGGTCTTATACAGTCCCTGTCACAACTATGCAGCCCACCAGTGCAAACAATACATAAATAAATATAGCTGTGTTCTAAGACCGTATTTAAAAAATAGATGGCAAGCCAGATTTGTCCCACAGTCCTTAGTGTGTGGACCCCTGGCCCAGGAGGAGGATCAGAGTAGTTACATGATTCACATGCTTAACCACATCAGGCTTTGAGAGCCTGCCGTGACCATCAATGCAACAGAGAGAAACCTACCTCCACCATCAGGTCGGGCATGTCCTCTCTCGAACAGTGCTCAGGACTTCCCCAGTGCTTGCCTCTCGAGCCTTCTTTACCCCATTCTGAAGCCTTGGGTATAAGAAAACTCTACTTAGCAGGGAAACTCTAAGGGAAATGCCAGCAACATCAGATTACATTCTGCAGACATTTCATAGAGAATAGTGTGGCCCTTTGTCACCTGCAGTGGGGAATAGCATTCTGCATTCTTACACGTGGTCCCCCAGGACAAGTGACCGAGCCGGCAATACTAATACTTACAAGAGGCACTGGTATGACCTCTTTTCCATAAAGAGAGATTATTTTTTAAATTAGAATCTTTTGCAAAACTAGTATATGTTCATCGTAGAAAATTAGAAAATAAAAATATGCTTATTTTTGAATAACTATAGAATCATTACATTCCTACCACCCAGAAATTAACACTGTTAACAGCTTAGTATATGTCCTCTCGGATATTCTTCTGATTATACATAATACATATGTACAAAATGAAAGGATATATCATGCTATGCAACTGCTTTTTTCACTTAGTGACCTCTGCTATTCCAGGTTAATAAATTTTCATCTCATCTAATCCCCATCCATATTCAATTTTTCTTCAAAAAATTTTTCCTGAATAAAGCTAGATTGTTCAAATCAGAATCCTATCTCAGATCACACATTGTATCTTAATAATATAACAGTATTCCTGTTAAGGATAGGGATTTTGCTTCCTGTTCTATCTTCAAGGCCCTTAGCAGTTCTTGGTATATAGTTGAAGTTCAATTAATATTTGCATGATTTATTTAAAAAGTTAGGCAATTGGAGTTTTGTTTTTTGTTTGTTTGTTTGTTTTTAATATGGAACGCTTCACAAATTTGCATGTCATCCTTGCGCAGGGCCCATGCTAATCTTCTCTGTATCGTTCCAATTTTAGCATATGTGCTGCTGAAGTGAGCACAGAAATTGGAGGTTTTAACTTTAGAGTTTATCTCATCATCCCAACACCCTTTATCTTCATTTTAATAATGAAAATGAAGACCAGAGAAAGGAATTCCTTCCCAAAATCACCCAGCAAATGCGTGGCAATTACTTTCCATTCCTGTGTTTATTCTACTAAACCAGGAATTGGCAAAAATTTTGTGGGAAGGTCAGATGGTAAATATTTTAGGTTTTATGAGCTAACAAGAAAAATCACGACTATTATATAGGTACATATATAATAAGAAAGAAATTTCCGCAAATGCTTTAGAGATGAACTTCAAAATGTAAGAATTAGCTACAAGGTTTTGCAATACAGATTTTCAAATGAAAAAAAAATCAAATAGAAGAATGACATTTTGTTTAAATGGGGTTGAAAGACTGTGTTCCTAATTATCCAATTGACTATAATGGTTCATCTGACAAAAACACTCAGCTTGCAGGTGATAGTGTGCCAATCTCTGCTCGATACTACACTGCTTGGCTGTGACTTGGCTTTTTGTTTGAACTTCTGAGTGAAAATAATAGCACTCTTAATTACTGGCTGCAATCAGATGCTGGCTTACTATGTCACTAATGTAACTAGTAAGGAAAAGAATTCCTTAGCCACTTCTTCAAATTGCGTATCTTACCTTCAGTTACTCCAGTGACTGTTAGTAACACCTACCTTCTTGATTTAAATGCAAGAAGATAGGCTGCATTGTGAGTGACCTTCATAATTAACCATGTGTTAATATTTAATGGGGATGACCAATTTAGAAATCAGTGCAAGTGAGGATGGTGACTGTTTGGCCTACATCAGTGCTGATAGTTTTCCTTCTCAAATAAAAACATGCTGTGCTACTTAAAGATAAAAAGGTACATATCTAAAGACTTAGAAGAATAGACAGTGATTTTGGGGGGTGGAGCAGGGAATGGGGAGGAAACCTGGAGACTCCGTTTTTAAAACTGAAAACCTTGTAGAACTATTTGCCTTTTTTAACTTGTATGTATGTATACTCTTGATAAAAATGCAGGAAAGAAAGCCTGAGTCAAATTAAAAGCCCTTTCAGAAATGGCTTCTTCATTTCTTTCCTCCGTCTTCCCTCAAATCTAGGTTAGATGTCCCTTCTCTTCTCCCCACAGCATCCCATGCTCAACTCCATCAGCGTGCTGAACACACTGTACTGTAATTATCTGTCTCTGCCTGTCTCCCCAAAGGAACCATGAACTCCTTTCAAGAAGGGATCATGTATTATTCATTTCAGTTCCTAGATTTTGTCAGATTAAAAAGGATATTCATTAAAGTAAGTGGAAACAAAAATAAAGTGAAATGGAACTAGCGAAATAGCACTAGGTCTAGGCATATTGACATCAATGAGATCCCAAACAAAAAGACGAAATACTGTTGGTGAAGGTGTGGAAAAATTGGTATCTTCAAACATTTACCAATGAGAATATTAAATGGTGCAGCCACTTTGGCAAAATCTTTGGATGTTCTCTAAAAAGTTAAGCACACAGTGACCATATCACCCAGAAATTTCACCCCAAAGCCAGAGAACAAGTGAACATGGTCCTTACCCTCGCCAGTGGAGAGATGGAGATTGAATCTGAGCTCACAGGGCAGTGTTCTGATAGAGGTTGGCCGGGGAGCACTGAGGCATGGAATGAAATTAAGAGAATTGAAAACTAATGTCACACAAAGTTGAAGGTATGATTACTCAGAATAACCAAAAAGTGCAAACAATTTAGCTACCCATCAACTGGTAAGTGGATAAACAAATGTAGCATAGCCATACTATGGAATACTATTAAGACATAAAAAAGAAGTACTGATACAAGCTATAACATGGGTGAACCTGGAAAACAGCATGCTAGGTGAGAGAAGCCAGTCAAAAGACCACATGTTGTATGATTCCATGCATATGAACTGTCCAGAAAGAGCAACTACAGAGACAGGAAACATAATTCTAAGTGGCTGTCAGGGCTTGAGATGGGGGGAAGAGATTAACTTCCAACAGCTGGGCTTATGAGACTTATAGGGAGTGGTGGAAATATTCTAAAACTGGATTGTGGCTTGGTTGCACAACTCTGTAAAATTGCTAAAAATAACTGTACACTTTAAATGACTGGATTTTGTGATATGCAAATTGTAAGGTTATTCTAAAAGCCATCAACCTATTGCATTATTTAATTTCTTAACTTTTTTCCCCAACAGTGCTCTCCCATTACAAGACCTGCTAAAAGCGGTAGTGAGTGCAGTTTCTGAGGCATTTTTGTTCGTCAGAGCTTGGAGCTGTCGCAACAGAAACATCCAAGTCTGCGCCTCTCCGGGATACTGTCAGATGTCATGAGGTGTACTTCTGGCTAGGAGATTCCAACGTGTGATCTGGACAATCCCCGGGCTAGTCTGCCCAGTAAAGAGTGCCCAAGACTCCCACTCCAAGCAACAAGCCAGTCAGGTAATAACTTCATACAACTCTTAAGCCCTGGTCACAACCTGATGAATTGCTCTACTTCGACATATCCGTGAAAATGCTAACGGGGATGGGTGGCAGAAGGGGTGCAACTTAGTCTTACGGCTTATTGAGCAAGGGAGTCCTGTCAGCACAGCCGAAAGATACAAACTCTGTCCGTTGGGCCGGCTCCCGTGCGTACTGCTAGTGGGGAGCACACCTCTGCAAAAGAAGAAGGGGAGGTGCAACCGGGAGAACAGCACCTCTCCAATCTAGGGGATACACTGGGACCACGTCCTTTCTTTGCATTGCAGGAAGGGCGGGCAAAATCGGGATGAGGTGCCTTCTAGTGCCCTGGAAACTCACGCGGCTGCTTGTCTGGGTGACCAGGACGTTATAAGACAAGTGCGTCCCGACTTCAGGAGCTCTTGCCGCTGCAGCCCCACCGTGTGGCCCGCGCACAGCGAAAGGAGAGTGTGGGAGAAGAAAAGCTGCGGAAGCCGTCCAGGGAACCTCCCCGCGCGCCGCCACATCCCCTTGCACGCCGCAGCCCGGGCACTGCCTCTCGCGGCAGCGGCGCGCGGGTCGCAACGCCCCCTAGCAACCGGAAGCGGGCCCTGCGGATGCCGAGGGCGCCCGCCAGCCGGAGTCTGCGCAGACGGGTGGGCGGCTTCCGGGCTCCGGGTCTGGCGAGCCGAGGCGGAGGCGGGTACATCGGGAATAGCCGCGCAGCTCGACCCGGGTAACCCCTGGAGACCGAGCAGAGCCCACCCGGACCGAAACTCGAGTGTGTGGAGGACTTCAGCTTCCACCCGTTCCACCCCTTACCCCAAAAAACATAAGGGGCGAATAATGCCGCGAACCACAATCCCAGCATCCTTATGCAAAAAAATCAGAAAACAAAAGTTTTGTTAATGTGTTTTTTCTTGGTATTCCTAGGAAAAAATGCATGTGTAGTCGCGTGAATGTAAGCTAGTTTACTTCTCTGAACCTCAGTTTTCTTCTCTCTAAAGCAGAGGTAATAAGATTGCCAGCTTCACAAGGTGTCTGTGAGGGCTAAATAAAAACAATTCACCTAAAGGGTTTAGCAGACTGGTTAAAGCTAGCTAATTTGTTTTCCAGAGTTTTGCAAACCTAAACATCTTTCCTTGGAATTCAGGGAAATGAAAGCATTTGACATCTAAAAAGAAATACATGGGCCCTCCCTGGTGGCGCAGCGGGTTAAAGCACAGCACTGAGAATCTAAAGGGGCTTCGATTCCTGCCTGCCCTGGAGGTGACCACATGGTGTGGCAGACCTCTCCTGACCCACCCACTGCTCCCCTCAGCAGTGCACTTCATCGATCTGCCTGTTCTGTTCCCGCTTTGTCTCTGGTGAAGCCTCTCACCGCCCCTGAGCCTCTGGCCTATACCCTGGTTCTGTATGCACAAACAAATAAATCTTAAAAAAAAAAAAAAAAAAAAAAGAAATACATGCCTACAGCAAATAACTCAAAAAATGTTATGTAAATGAGAATTAAAGAAAAGTAACTTCATACTACACTATGCTACATCAACATGACTTTGCTAGTGCGCTGTCTTCATTGGCTTTACTTCAGTAGGCAAAGTTTCTTCGTTTTAAGGAACTTCCAAAGAACCACCAAATCTCCAAAGGAAAGCATCACCAGTTTGCATCCTAGAATTCTTTGAATCCTTGTCCCAAAACTTGCCCTCTTGCAACTTTATAATGCATCCTAGTTTACTGGCATCTTGGTTCTTATCCAATTCTAATCAGGTTTCTGTGTTGAAAGACCCTTTTGTTTTATGCCAGTCTTCTATTTCTTAATTCTAACCTTTCCTTAATTCTAACCCTACACTGCCCAGTGTAGGGTGGTATTTATTCTGCCTCACTGAGAAAAGCAGTCCATTCAACTCTTTCATATCAGCAGGTCTTGGTGTCTTGGTGCTGTTTGAGAAGGCTGCATTTGATGGTTTTGAAGTTCCCACAGAGATCCTGTGGAGCTGAGACCTGACCCCAACAGCTCAAGACCCTCGACTTGGAAATAGTGTGCCCCTCTAAGGACTCTTGAATGTTTTGCTTGGAGTTCTCTTGACTACAAATGAGAGGTATTTAAGCTTCACTTTGGTTGGGGCTCCCACCCCTTTCTTTAAGTTCCCAGGTGCTAAAGATTCTAATTCTACAGCCCACACATCACCTCCTCAGTGAAACCATTCCCAGCTCCCTGACTTAGAGGATCCTTGTCTGTGTTCCAACTGCCACCTGGCTCAAGCCTTCCTGTGACGCTCAAATTTGTTTCTCTCCTTATGAGCTAATACACGTAATGGTAAACCTAAGAGGACAAAGAGACCCTGAATTGTAATGGGGGGGTCAGCCTGTGATGTCTCTGGGGTCTGAGTAATTGTCTTCACCACAGACACAGCCCCAACCATGGCTCTAGCTAAGCCTGAGTTCTCTCCTTTCATTCAAACCTTCTAATAGTGCACTCAGAAGTTTTTTTTTTAATCCGTTTCCTCTCCTAAATATTTCAAATGTTATATTAATGTCCCTCATGATTTTGTTTCCAAATATTTTCCCACTAGTTCTCTTGCTTTTCCTATGAGAATAATCATATTCAGTACAATTAATGATCAATATCTGTCAACCAGTAATTACAGTGATTGTTTTTTGTAGTTTTTTTGGAGGGTATGTTTTCATATTTATGCAGGCTTTACTCCTAGTTTTTGCCAAATTTTATGTTCTGTTCTCAGAATTATTACATTTATCACTAGAGAACAAAAAAGATTCTAACCATGTCATATGTAAAACTATAGAGATTTTAACTTCAATAAAGTGAAATTTGCATACATCTATAGTCACATGCAGAGTTAGAAAAAAGACAAAAGAAAAATGCCGGCTTTCTGCTCCTCCCAGTTCTAGAAAAAGCCAAGACAATGCTCTATCAGTGTCAATGTGTCCCTCAGACACCGTGGTGAAAGTCAGAGTGAACGGATTTGGCCAAATTAGGTGCCAGGTCACCAGGGCTGTTTTTAACTCCAGCAACGAGGATACTGTTGCCGTCAATGATCCCTTCATTGACCTCAACCACATGGTCTACATGCTCCAGCATGATTCCTCCTTGTCAAGTTCAGTGGCACAGTGAAGGCTGAGAGCAGGAAGCTTGTCATCAGTAGAAAGCCCAGCTCCCACATCGCTCACCATCTCTACCCCTTTTGCTGATGTCCCCATGATTGTGATGGACACGAATCATGGGAAGTATGACAACTCCCTCAAGATTGTCAGCAATGTCTCCAACTGCTTGGGCACGCTCACTGAAGGGTTATCTGTTGCAACACTGACATCGTGGAGGTACTCATGACCATGGTCCATGCCATCACTGCCTCCAAGAAGACTGTGGGCAGCCCTCTGGGGAGCTGTGGCCTGACGGCCAAGGAGCTACCCAGAATATCATATGCAAGTATAGTGGAGCTGCGCAGGCAGTGGGAAAGGCCAGCCATCTCGTAGCTGAATGGAAAGCTGACTGGCACGGCGTTCCATGTTCCCTCTCCAACCTGCTGCTCAGAAAAGACTACCAAATACAATGCCACTGGGACAGTGGTGAAGCAGGCATCACTGGGCCCCTTCAAGGTCATGCTGAGCTACACTGAAGGTATGTTGGTATGTAGGTTTTCTCCTGAATTTTTGACAGTAACACACACTCCTCCGTCTTTGCCCTCGGTGACCACTTTGCCAAGCTCATTTCCTAGCAGGGTAATGAATTTGGCTATCGCAACAGGGTGGTGGACCTCGGGGTCCACATGGCCTCCAAGGACTAAGCCCCCTGGACACCAGCTCCAGCAAGAGCACAGAGGAAGAGAGGCACCCTCAGCTGCAGAGCATCTGTGTCAGTGTTCCCCCAGACCTCTGGAGAGGGGAGGGTCCTCAGGAGCCCTGACTTGTCATGTACCTTCGATAAAGTACATTGTTCTCAGCCAATAAAGAAAGAAATAAACCAAAATTTCCAGTGTGGACCTATGGTTTATTTTTTCCTTTCTGTATACTTTTGGCTACTTAAATATTAGCCATATAAAATCTTATACATAGCTTTGTGACATTCTAAAAATTATATAATTAAATGGGTTTACAAGACATTCTTGCAAGCAGAGAAGGAACAATGTTTTCTGAGGCTTCACTTATCAGTGATAATGAACAGTTTATTTTAATTGTTTTTCTGAGCCAAATTAGATCTTGGCTCATCCAGGGTTCAAAGGAACACGATGGAGGACTGTGGGGACACTGATGTGAAAATGGTGGGCAGGGCATGAGAGTGGTGGGCAAGGTGTGAAAGCACACATTTGTGGAAGAAAAAGATGTAAACCTAGCTTACCTCAATAAACATAATTTGGGGGGAGAGGAATTAAACTACATCATGTTCTTTTTTGTGAAAATTCTCTTACAACTTTCAAATCACTTTAATCTGCACTTGATGAACAGAAAAATTGGCCAGATATTCATATCTGCTCATTACCTCTGCTCCAATAACTATCTCCCAGTATAATACCATTTTTCTCAGCAATATCAACCCTTATATTTGAAATTTATGGTGGAAAGCTCGCAAGCTTTGTTGCCAGACTTATTGTCTGTCCACTGTCTGGGTAACCTTACACCTGCTGCCCATCTCTCCCTAAGATTCGCTGCTCTAAAATGGGAGTAAGAATTCTTACTATTTTATTAACATGTTCAACAAGTACCCATTAAATAATAATCATTACTATTGCTCTTGATTAGCTTTAATAGAAGGAAAAGAGCAAACCATACCCCAAACATTTATATTTTATAGGTCATAGTTTTCAATATTTACGAATGCACATGGAGTGGCTGAAAATTTGAAGTGATTAAACCTCAGGTCTGATGATGTGACATAGATGAATCTACAAAGAAAACCACCTCTCAGTTCCTGCCATGCTGGGAATGAATGACCCAACTAATCAGTGACAGCCTGGGAGGGTGAGTAGAAGCAGCTGATCTAGAATATCTCCAGGCTTCTGATCTCATCAGTGCGGTGGATGCGACTTCAGCAATATGAACTGTTCCCTCCTTGATGTGTCCTTTACAGCAGCTCCTACTGGGGAGGATGGCAGTAACCACAAAGGCTGCCATTTGCTCAGTGCCCGCCCACTCTGTTTCAGGCACTTCATTCTTTCCAGCCACAAACTTTCATTGAGAGCCAACTTATATTCCAGGCATTGTTCTAGGAGCTGGGGATGTACCAGTGAACTAAGCAGACTGAAATGTCTGCCCATGTTGATGGCATTCTAGTGGGGAGAGACATGAATAAACAATACAATAACTCAGCAAATTGTGTAGTATATGAAAGAGGCGTGTGACAGAAAAAACCCAAGGAAGGGGAGAAGGAAGTGCTGGTGACCGTGTGTGCAGTTTTAAATGGGTTGTTTAAGGCTGGCTTCATTAAAAGGTACCATTGGAGCAGATACTTGAACATGGGGAGACAATCAAGTCACAGGGGCATCTGGAGGAAGAATGACACTATGGAGGAAGAATGACACTAGTCAGCACAAATTCCTGAGGTAAGTGTGTGCCAAGATACCCAAACAACACTGCTAGGCACAGGGCATACAAGCCTAGTGGGGGAAACATAATCATACAAGCAATTACAGCCAAATGGAAATATTACCAAGTACGAGATAGGGGATGGCCTTCAGTGGAGAGGGCTGGCCTGTGTGAGTGCCAGGGGAGATGCTACTGGGTGTTTCACAAGGATTTTTCCAGCCAAAAGGGAGAATGAGGCCGATGGAACAGCATGCTGGGAGTCAATGATTATACAGATGATCTAGTGATCTCTTACGGCCTCTTCTAAGGGGCCACACATCATTTATCCAGGTAGGCCCAAAGGCCTGAAGACACACTCAGGGTTTCACATAAACAGCATTTATTTCTAAGTGTGGAGTCTGATTTACTCAGCCAAACCTTACTCATGATCTTTCAGGTGGTTTCTGGTTTTCCACTACTACAAGAAAAGCTAGCATTAACATCTCTGTAAAAATGTTTACCCTTGTTCAGTTATTTTCCTAGAGTCAACTTCAGGAAGATAGACTGCTCGATTCAAGGATTTCCATATCTCAACCTCTGATATATTTCCCAGTTGACCTTCCAGAAAAAAATGTATCATTCTCAATCCTACCAGCAGTATGAAAGAGACACAGTTTGCCTACATAATTTTCAGCAGTTTGCTGCTTTGAGTATTTTGTCCCAAAAAATCATATAAAAATAAAAATAAATATGATAAGATGGTTGCAGACTCTGAGAAAGAAGTTAGCAATTTTTCCTGTCTTGTGTAACAAAAGAAATTAGACCAAGGCCATCCTGGCATGCCAACTTCGGGGGTGAAATTCAGAAATCCATACCCAGGATCCAGCCAAAGAGTTGTCAGACGTTTTTGCACCTGTTACCTTAGGAACAAATTCACAGCACTATGGGAGACTTCTAGCTCCGAGGAGGGGCAGACAGAGTGTTCAGTTCCAGCTCTAATCCTTAATGCTGTGTGATCTTACGCAATTTACTGTAGTTGTGCACCTCAGTGTCCTGGTCTGCATTATGGGGATGATGAACGTGGTAAATACCTAAGGAAGCAGTTGTGAGAGACCATAGTATGATGAGAAACTGCAGTGAGGGCTCCTGATGTCTGGGTCTGGAACTTCAGTAAGACCCAGTCCACTCTCTCTGCCTCCCCCTTTAATCTTGCCTTTGAGATCCCTAGTAGTGGTAGGATTTGGCGGTTACCTGCATCTTTAAAAGACCCCATCAACCTCAATTATGTCTCCTTTCCATCACACACTGGAAAGCTGCTCTGTCACTCAGATCAGTTCCCCTCACCCTTCCTATTTGTTGCTTAGGGGGGGTGCTTTGGGTAAGGGAAGGCTGCACTAGTTGTGAGCTGCCTGAAAGCACAGGGGTGACTCTGGTGTGAAGGAGACATTGCCTGGGGACACACAAAACTAGGAAGAATCCACCTTGGCATTAAATAAGTGTCCCCATCACCACCACCTCTCACCAGCAGCAGCAGCAGCACCATCATTGCTAAATTTGCAGGCATGTCTGAACCCACTCCTGTGCTATCAGGGCTCTGACTTGATGTCACTCCTGGACCTAGCCTGTCACAAGCACTGACTTCATGGAGTGTAAAGCATTCATCATCCCCGCCCCCCCTCCCGATCTCCTTCCCCTCACCCTGTCATGGAACAGAGCTTTCCAGAGCAGGAACAGTAGCTGCCATTTCTTGAAGGCCTGTGATGAACTTGCACTGTGCTGATCACTCGTACAGAGCAACACCTGGGAAAGGCAGGTCTTCTGGTGAATTTACATATGCAGCTTCCTCATATGTCATGTGCACTTCCATCACTGGAGGGCCATGAACTCCTGATTTTGGGTTTTCTTCTTATCACTGTTATAGAAGAATAAGTAAAGCAGACTGAGAAATGGGCACCAAAAGAGTCCAGGATGGAGGAATCTGAGCGAGGGGTGTCATGAAAACCAAGGGAAAAGGATGTCAGGAAGGAGGGAAATAGAACACAAAAGGGCACTCAGAGTCCAGTCTTTTCTGACAAGACAGAACAGTGGTTTCCATCTCTTAGCGACCTATGAGAATGAAAGCAGAAGGGGAGAGAATATGCCCGAGTTTTGAATGAAGCCTTTTTTAGGCCAAGCCCATTAGTCTGGTCTGAAGACCCAGGTGTCCATTTGGTGTCCTCCAATTAGAGAGAATAGATCTTTTTTTTTTTAGATCTATTTATTTATGCATACAGAACTGAGGTACAGGCCAGAGGTGCAGGGGCGGTGAGAGGCTTCACCAGAGACAGAGCGGGGAGCAGAACAGGCAGATGGATGAAGTACACTGCTGAGAGGAGCAGCAGGTAGGTCAGGAGGCATCTGCTGTGCCATGGGGGGGTCAACTCTAGGCCCGGGGGATCCAGCTCTCACAGAAAAGGCCCAGCCACCAGGTCAACTTTGCAGTGCTGCGCTTTAACCCATTGTGCCACCAGAGAGGACCAATGACAGTGTGAACTACAAAGAAAACGTCAGGCTATGATAAAAATGTAGATGGTCTCAAATTTACACAGTGGAGAAGAGGCTGTGGGGGGAGGTGAAGGATAAAAAGGGATGAGTCATGGAAAGGTTTGCAAAGCAGTGGGCTATACTAAATCTCCCAGCCTGACACCAGTGGAAAGGAAGGTGTGGAATGAACAGAATTTGTATTCTCTTCATCTTTCTACTCTGTTGGTGCCAGAAAGAAATGATGGCAGCATAAAGTATCTTTGGGCAAATATTCAACAAGTGTTAAAAGGAAAGTTGAGATCTGATGAGCAGGAAGCAGAATGCCACTCTATCATTCCCACCTCCCAGTCTTATCCTACTCACAGAAACAGGGACTTGCACACCTACAAGAAGGACCCTTGGGGTTTGAGGTCGCACAGGTCTTCTTTTACCCCCTCTGATGTGAGATCAGGTGATGGGACAGGACAGAGTCCTGGGAAGGTCTCCTCTGCCCTCCTTCCCCGAGAATGCCCTCCCGATGCCTGCATGCTGTGTTGGGCTTCCAGGCTTCCTGATTCCCATGTTCCTGCACGTGCCCTGGCAACCAGATCACCGTTCCTCCCTCCCCAGCTATTCCCCATTCTAGGGTGGAGTGGGGGTGGCCTGCCGCAGCTGCCTCTGTCCTCTTACTTGTTGCTTCCAGGCTTGGGGCTTGGGGTTGGGGGAGGAGGATGTGTCTCCAGGCCCTGGGTGCCCTTGAGTACCTACTCTGGCCTTTGCTAAGCTGGGAAGTGGGGAGAGCATGGTGTCAGCACAGAGGGGCGATGACTGTGCTAAGCAGGGTAGTGGGGAGAAGGGGCAGCAGTAGAATCCATCTAGAGGAGGAGGTGCCACCCTCCCCGGGGTGACAGGGTACCATCCTCATTGGGGATGTGTCCACGTGTACCAGACCCCCCTGCCACAGACACCTCTGGATACTTGAGAGAAGAAAACAGTGAAGCTTTGCCAACTACGGGGTGCTTGAGTTTGGCTCTTAGACCCAAGGATCAGATCAGTTGCGGTTAGGTACTCTATCCATCTCTATCCATTTACCTTTAGGAAATATTTCAGCCCATTTCTTCTTTCCTTTTTCCCCAATTGCAAAATGACGGTGCTAAAAACCCCACCTTGGGATACAACCCCACCTCTTTATAGCTTTCTACTATATTTCTGATGTCTTTCCCCTTTACTTCTTCCTAACATAATAGAATAGACACATTGAAATAGACGCTGATATATATTTATTGACGTAGAAAGAAGCCCACAACATATATTGTTTGGTGAAAAAATACAGACTATACAACAGCACTTATATTTGATCACTTCCATCTATACATATAGCTATCTGGGTACATAAGTTTGGGGAAATATCTAGAAGGGTGTTCATCAGTGGGTTGACAAAGGTTATATAAGGGTGGAGATCTTGGGGTAATTAGCATTTTTTGTTCTTTACTGTTTGAAGATTGAACAATGAATAATTGAAATTTCACAAAGAGAATAAAGCCATCGAAGACACACAGAAAACAGACTCTCAGGCAGCAGGGAGAGGGAACAAGGACAGGGGTCAGGCCATCTCCCTCCACTGTGCTGGTTATCGAAGACCCTTTCTCATCCACCCCCCAAAAAAGCCGCTTTGTGGATTCATTCATGCAATTAGAAGCACCCTACCCAGTTAGTTGTCCCATTGCTGGACTCTGAATATGGGTTAGGGTTCATTTAAAGCTGAGGGCTAACACCTCACTGTGGCTCACAGGGGTCACGGTGTGGTTCACCAGGGCCCTCTCTGGACCCTTCCTCCTCTGGATGTGTCAGATCCTGCAGGGTGATGATCAGATTCTCAAACACCTGGGTCTTGTTGCTCTCATTGTCGCAGGTTTCCTTCGAGTGACCCTCCTCGCCACAACAGGAACAGCGGATAGTGTATTTTCGCTTCCTGGCTCTACGGATCTCCCCAGGAACATCGGTCTTATACCCAGAACACCCACTGGTGGATGGAGACTGAGCCCGAGAACTGCTGGGAGAATCAATGACTAGCACATGATCTTGAGGTCTGGGCCTGCGTCTGGGAGGAGGGGAGCCTGAGAATGAGAGCGGAGGGTCCTGGGGCTCCACCAGGATCACATCCTCATCTGAGTCATCCAGGGTGTCATCTATCTCTATCACGTTGCAGTCAGCACTGTCGATCACTATGGGTGGGGAGCCCTCAAATGCCACTGGGCTGGCTGCCCTCTCCACCATTGACTCACATCTTTTGGCCCGCTTCCGTTTAATGAAAGTGTCATCCCAATCCTCTTCCTCCCTTATCATTCTGATTAACTCCAGGAAATTGGGAAGGCGCTCCTGCTCATTTGCATACAGCCTGAGAAGATGCTTCAGCCTGAAGCGAAGGTCCCTATTCAGCTCAGCCCCTAAAAGGAGCTGGTGCAGGCGAGTCTGGTTGGCGTCTTTTTCAGCTATGATCCCTGCCTGAATAGCATTCTGGAGCTGCACCTCTAAACGGATCACATAAAGGGAGGCTTTCTCCCCTTGAGCCTGCAGAGTATTAAAAAACCTACCATGAGTGGTCACACTGCTTTCAGACTCCCCAAACACCAATTTCATCCCACGCAAGAAATCTGCCACACTTAGGTTAGGGTTGGCGGCCTGGAGCAAACGCATGACCTCCCTAGCAGGACCCCTCAGAGTTTTCATCAAGCGCTTCAGCTTTTCCTCCTCTGACATATTCCAATCTGGCAAGACCCCATTGACTTGGATCAGCCAGTTTTCAAAGGTTTCTTCCCCCTGCGCTGGCACCACCCTCCCAGAGAACAACTTCATGTTTCTCTCTGCCATGTTGGCCATTAAGGGACCAAGACTCCTCCCCAAGGACCTCAGCATGGAATGGGCCCAGGGCGGCAAGGGCGCGTTCTGCCGCCGGCTACTACCCACGCGCGCCATGATGCTAGCCATGGCTGAAGTCGGAGGGGGGATGTGACAGGAACAGACGCTCAGACTTGTTGGAAAAGCCTAATCTGCAGGTGTGCTGGGGGACTCGGTCTGCCTCAGGACTCAGTAGGGACTGGAAAAAAGGAAAGACGGGTTAAGAAGGAGCAGTTTGACACAGACTTCTCTCCCTTCCCGAACATCCTGCAGGACATTTTTATCTGCCCACTGCCCTAAAAATACCCTCCAGGAGACTGGCATTTACAGCCTCAGGAGTCAGCCGGTGTCTCCCTGTCAGCAGGGTGCTTTTTAAAGCCACACTCCCCCTCCCGCCAGTCCTTCAAGAGGGACAGCAACTGTTGCTTCTAATTCTAAGCGCAGTAAGTGTATGGAGCTGAACTTGGACTCTCGAAATAGAGCGCAGTGGTCACAGATTTGGGAGAATGACTAAGATCTCATTAACCTTCAGATCTCGGGTCTCAGCCACGTTCCCTTCTCTAGTCCCCCCCCACTCAGGCCCACCTCGCCCCCGGTATTTGTCAGATTCTTACGCGAGTTCAGGAGCCAGCGCGCGCCTTTATTTCACTTCCAGCTTCTGCAACCGGTGGCCTCGGTGAGAAAGCTCGTCTCCGGGATATTGTGGATGTCAGTCCGCCGGTGGTCGCCGATCGAGGACCTCTGGGCTTCCAGACAGCGCCGCGGCAGAGGGTAGGGCAGGGCAGGGGAGGGTCTGAAGCTGCCTCACCCCTCATCCGGCTCCCTCCTCACTTCCCTCTCTCGCCCCCCACCTCCCCACCCCGCTCCGCTGTTGCCAGGCGGAAAATTCCCTCTCCCACTTACTGAATACAAGCCAGAGCGACCCCCACCATTACATTTCCCTCGGGAAACCGCCGGCCTACCAGCTCTGCAATGAGGCGCACAGAACTCCGGCTGGGGCTGGGCTTTGATGGCCTGCCACGGAGAAAGGAATAGGAGTTGGACACGGACGCCCACATATTCCTCACCAGGAAGAGATGTCCGAGAGGTAAACGGAGTTCAAGGCAGGCGGCTGGCGACACTCCCTCTCCCCCGCCCACCCCCATCAACCCACCCCCCAAATTGCCTCCTCTCATTCCAGGCAAATCCTACCCATTTGGCTGTGTCCAGTCGAGCCCCACCTCCTCCCTCAGCGCAACCGGATGACCCGAGTCCTCGCAGGTCTCAGTTCCCCAAGAAGGGAGCCGCCCAGTACTGGCGGGGCTCCCCACCTCCTCCCTCGGCTCCGGACAATCATACCCCCTTTCTTTACCTGTGCTCGACGGATGAGCAACGGACACTCCTGCGCTGACAGCTGTGGATGCCGCCTTCCGGCCTCCACGGCTCTGCGGGGGTGGGGGGGGCGGGAAGGATGACGCCTCCTCAGCTGCTGAGCGACCAGGGGCTGCCAACCGGAGCTGCTCGGCACGGCCGCCCAGCGTAGGGTAGCCGAGTCGAGGCAGCACGGTTCCCACGGCAGCCGCGGCAGCTTTTATCCTCTGCCCACTGAGACAAAAGAAAGTGACGAGCAAGCGGGCCGGGCCAATCAGCGGGGCGCGGGGGCGGGCTCCCCGAGCAGCCTCCAGCCGGATGCAAATAAACTCCTGGGTAGGGTAAGGGGGGCGGGGGCCAGAGAGCGGCAGGTCCGCAGGGCGTCAAGTGCTGCTAGGTTGCACACACTGGAAGAGTTTGCGACGGTTCCCTTCTCCCTCTCCCTCGATTCCATCTTGAGGTGAGGTGCATTAAACACGAGGTGGAAGCGAAATCCAATAAACAATAAAAGTTCTTCATCTTTGCATAAATGGAAAGGAGAGGAAAAAACATTTGCTTTTTGTGCAAATAAGCTTGCACAGACATCCACTTTACTGTAAAGGAGGTGACAGTGTGTCCATTTTACAAATGGAGGGGGAACTTAGGCACCCAGGTTCTTAATCAATATTCACTGGAGCACGGATGCAAAGTTGACAACACCAAAATCATGTGGAGGAGCTTGTTAGAAATGCAGGTTCCTCTGCCAGACTTGTGAGGGATTCTGATTTACTAGAGCCAGGGGTGATTTTTGTATTTTGTATTTTTACCCAGCACTGTAGCTAATTCTGAGGTGTAGAAAAGATGGTGAAAAAGTAAATGGTCCTGGCCCTCCCTGGTGGCGCAACGGGTTAAAGCACTGCCCTGAGAATCTGAAGCCATTTTTGCATGAGTTCGTTTCCCGATTCCCGCCTGCCCCGGAGGTGACCACATGGCGTGGCAGACCTCTCCTGACCCGCCCGCTGCTCCCCTCAGCAGTGTACTTCATCCATCTGCCTGTTCTGCTCCCCGCTCTGTCTCTGGTGAAGCCTCTCGCCAGCCCCTGAGCCTCTGGCCTGTACCCCAGTTCTGTATGCACAAATAAATAAATCTTTTTAAAAAAAAAAAGTAAATGGTCCTGTCTTCCATGTATCTGTTACAGCATATCTGTGGTGAAATGCAATTCCAGAGCATATGTTCCCACCTGGAGCATACAATCTCCCTGATTTGTAAGTAGAAAATTTTGACGCTGTAGGAGACTGAATAATGGCCACCCAAATGTGTCAATTTCTAATCCCAGAACCTGTAACTTTATCCTATAAATAATTGTCTTGGGTGTGATTAAAGATCTTGATGTGAGGCGGTCTTCCTGGATTGTCTGGGTGGGTCTCAAATCGAGTCACAAATGTCCTTATAAGAGAACTGAAGAGGAAGAACTGATGTATACAGAGGTGATTTGAAGATAGAGGCAAAGACTGAAGTGATGTGGCCACAAGCAAAGGAGTGTTAGTAGCTACCAGAAACTAGAAGAGGCAAGGAACAGAGTATATCTCTTGCCCAGAGAAGCTGACGGTGAACTCTTGGCCTCCAGAACTATGGAGTAATTTCGTGGCAGCCATAAGACACTAATATAGACTCTCTTTTTACGGATGTACAGCTTTTGTAGACTTATTAACTGGATCTGTTGCCCAGTAATGTTTAAAAACCATTTCCCTATAATCTTTCTTTATAAATATCTCCCTCTTCAATATGTACTTGAGGAAGAAGTGTGAGAAAGGAAAGACTATTTAATTAGACTCCTGACTACAGCTCTGTCACTGACATAGCTCTTACATTTTTCAACTCAAGGTTGCTAGGTGACTCTTTTGTGAGCTCTTGAGGGACCTCTCCTTTAATGGATTTGGTACCACTGGCCCCAGAGAAAGGGTGACTCCATGGAAATAATATGCTAGACTTTCTGAAGTGGAAAGCCAGTGGCTCCTTGTCTTAGTCAGCTAGGGCTGTTGTAACAAAGCCTTAAATAACGATGGAAAATGTACTCTTCCATCGTTCTGGAGGCTGGAAGTCCAAGATTGAGGTGCTTATGGAATTGTTTTTTTCTAAGGCCTCCCTCCTTAGTTTCCAGATGTCTGCCCTCTTGCTGCCTGTTCACAGGTTGTCCCTCTGTGTCCACCTGCCTGATATCCAAATTTCCTCTCCCTGTAAGAACCCCAATCAGACTGACTTAGAACTCACCCAATGAATATTTTCACTCGATCACCTCTTTGAAGGCCCTATCTAAATACAGTCACATTGTAATTAAGTTATAGGGGTTAGGGCTTCCACATATGAACTTTGGGGTGGGGCACAATTCAGCCATTAATACTCTGTTTTCCCTTACTTCTGATTCTGGGAAAGCAAGACTTCTTTTCCTCATTTAGAGTGTGACTAGGGGTGTCTCTGTGGGGTTTCTGGGGTTAGGGTGATGGTGGTATGCACTACACAAGTTGACTACCCAAGCACAAAGTTGTCATTGTTGCTTGTTCTTGACCGCTGATACCTGGAAGCAAGGGAATAATCAGAAACCCTTTGGGGTTTCTGGGTTCATCTTATCTTACCAATGACCTTTACCTGTTTCCTCCTGCTTTCTTACTTCCAACTGCAATACTTAGAGTCTCTTGGAGTAGATGATCAAAATTTGTAAACAAAGAACTTTCCAACTCAAGATTGTAGCCTTCCTCTTGTGTACAGAACAGTGGGGTGATGTTAGAGAGGCAGAGTCAGGATGGTGCTGCCAGAAGCTCATGGGTTACTGCTAGACTCTTCCTCTGGTCCCCCAGTACCACAAAATCTGCCCCTGGCAGATTTTCAGACTCTTGCTCTGAATTTAAATGGCCTCATCCCCAAATCTGCTGATCTGTATCACCAGATCAGGTGAGCCACAGATCTGTCCTGGTGGCATCAAGAAAGACAAAAGGTAGACATCAGAGCTTTCACAAAAATGCTGAAAAAAAAAAAACACAACCAGATTGTGTACTAGGATTGGGTCATTAGAACAAAAAGAGGACCTTTCCATGCAGGTCTCAGAAGAGCATGTGCTAAGCTGGCTCCATTTGGATAGTGAGTCTCTCTTATCTCCCGCGTCATGTTTCAGGGTGTAGGGGGCCACAATGACAAAGACTCAAACTGGTAGTCCTAGCGAGGCCATGTTTTATTTTCCCATAGCAAAAATGTAAACTGTAAAAACCTGAAGGTTAGTAGCTAAAGCTTTCAGTGAAAACAATAATAGCTACCACTGATTAGTCGCTTTCCTCCTCTGCGCCAGGAATTTTCCATCCATTATCTCATTCCAGCATCTCCAGCAGCTTTGTTCATATAGACATTGTCCTCCCACGGTAAGCGCTGAGGGCATGTAGACCTCCACACTGGGACTGTGGAAGTCACGGTCCAGATGGGGATGCTCATGGCAGACTTTGCCCACACTAAGTTGGGACCCTGAGGGTGGCATCTCTCACCCCTTTGGAAAGCAAAACATATTCAACAAGCAGGTAAAACAAAGACTAAGAGAGTTCCCCCCCCCCAACAGACTACACAATGGAAATTCTACAGAATGGGCTTCAAGAGGAAAATAATCTTAGAACAAAATGCAAGAAAGCACGAAGAGCAAAGAAAGTGACAGCTTTTCTTAAAAAATGTAAAGTAGGGCCCTCCCTGGTGGCTCAGCGGGTTAAAGCACTGCACTAAGAAGCTTAAGCCACTTCCTCATGAGTTCGATTCCTGCCTGCCCAGGAGGAGATCCACATGGCGTGGCAGACCTCTCCTGACCCGCCTGCTGCTCCCCTCAGCAGTGTACTTCATCGATTTGCCTGTTCTGCTCCCACTCTGTCCCTGGTGAATCCTCTCACCCTCCGCATCTCTGGACTGTACCCCAGTTTTGCATGAATAAATAAATAAATCTTAAAAAAATTTTTTTAAAATGTAAAGTATTCTACAATTAGGAAAGACATCAGGCGGGACAGAAATGGCTTCTAAGAGCCTTGTATCACATTGGATGTGATTTAGGTATTTACCAAATGTATAACTTTGTAAGGTAGTTATGTGTGTAGGAATTAAGAAAATGCAAATTAAGGAAATGATACTATTTATAATAGACTCAAAATTTAAATATTCATGAATAAATTAAGGGAATATGAGACTTCTACACGGAAAACCACAAAACATTGTTGAAAGAAAAATATAAAAGAAAACAGACACAGGTGAGACCAAACTGAATTCTTTATACATGCATACAGAGATGATCAAAGTTAAAGAAAATATTACCCTAAATTCAGGATAGTGATTGCCTTAGGAATAAGGGAAGAGTTTTTATTGAAAATAGTAATGCAAGAGGGCTTTTCAAGCACCCCATTATTTTATATGTGACCTTGATTGGTGGTTACATGTTTTTTTTTCTATTTGTTAAAATATACATACATGCCTAATGTACATTTCTGCAAATATGTTCTATTTCAATAATACACTAAAATTATACTTCTTCACGTGAGTTTTCTTTTAAAGATGTATTTATGCATATAAGAGCTGGAGTGTAAGCCAGAAGTGCAGGGGGTGAGGGTAAGAGAATTCACCAGAGACAGAGTGGGGAGCAGAACAGGAAGATGTACTGAATTACACTGCTGAGGGGAGCAGCGGGCGGGTCAGGAGAGGTCTGCTGCACCATGTGGGTCAATTCCCTGGCTGGGGGTCGAACACATGTTGCAGTGGCTGCAATAGCTTCATAGTGCTGAGACTTACTCCCTTGCACCACCAGGGAGGACCTTTCACGTGAGTTCATATGGACTATGCCAGATTGTTAAAATGTTAGATTGACCCAGTCTATGTAAGGGTCCAGATATCTAAGGAAAAGAATTACTAAATAAAATCAGAATCAGACGTAGGCATGGAGGAGGAGCTGGGCAGCAGGGTAAAGAAGAAAGGATTTTCCAAAAAGAAGTAATTCTTTGGATCCTGAGCAGAGCAGTAAAGACAGGTGGTAATGTGTGCTCTGCAGTCAGACTGGCTGGGGTCAAATTCTGCACCTGCTACTTGGTTCTTGGTTTCTTAATCCTCCTTGCCTCCATTTCCATATCTGTAACTGGAGTTTATAATTGCATCCAGCTCAAACACTTAGGGGATATTAAAGGAAATACGACTTGTAAAGTCTCAAATGCTTTTTGACAAGCAAGTGCTCAATAGCTACCACTTGTCATTATTTTTAGAACTCTCATGAGGTTAACTTGGAGTCCTACTGTGTGAGTGGTGTTGCCCTATTTTCCATTTGCTGTAGACACATGCACATTAAAGCTGCCTTTAAAAACACTTTTGACATTTCACTCTTTCAAATTTGTCTCCTTACTTAGTTGGAAGGAAGTTGAAACATTTATTAAATGTTCCAGTGTGCCAGCCATTGTGTCAGAGGTTTTACATATGCCACTTCTTTAATCCTCAGGTCTCTCCTGTGGGTTGGTATGTTTGATAGAAAGAGACACTCATGGAGGTTAAGTAGGAAGTCCAAGGTAATATGGTCTGTAACATGCAGGGTAGAGCTTTGAAAGCATGTCCCTCTAGCGCCCAAGCCCACGCACTATCCCAGCACCATGTTGCCATGGAGTTGAAAATAGCCGCTCATCAATAGGGGAATCAAATAATTCTGAAGACAAGTTCACTGCCTTAAGTTCACCACATTGTATATGTCTTAATATGTAGGAAGCATTTCAAAGAGCCTGAGTGCTTTGCTACTGCCAAGGTTTACACTGTGCAAGGGCACCATTTCAAAGCAGACCTAAATCTCCTGTGTTCTATTAATAGGTGTCCCTACAAGTTGCTTAAATTGCAATGATCTAGCAGGTTTTCCAAGTCTGGCCAAGCCTCGCCAGTAGAGCAGTAGGATTTCCAGTTCAGTGGGAGTGTCTTACCAGCAGGAGAACACTGTGTCCAACTTCTGATGAGGGGCCTGCACCCCACACTGGCATTGGTCTGCCCCAGGTCTGTGACCGGAGGAAAGCACCACTGGGCCCTTACCACGGAGAGGCCCAGAGAAGGATCCAGCTAAATCTGAACAGCTACTCCTCAGCAAATAGGGACCAGCCCCTCCTTGTGGCCCAAGTGGCTTTTGGGGAAGTGCTGGGCCCTTGAGGAATCCTGGCTGATTGATTGACTGGACTGCTGGGTAGAAGAGAGGGGGGAGGGTTTTGTGCAGGAGCAGAGGGCAGGTTGGAGACCCCCTTGTGCCTGCTAGCAAAGAGAGGATGGTAAGTGGATCGGGCTGGCAGACATTCTGAATGTGTGTCACAAAAAGAACACAAAATGCAACCTGGAGGCCTGAGCTCAAATGCCAGCTCTGCCACTCTCTGGGAAGCTAACTACTCTTTGGGTGCATAGTTTCCTCATGAATATAATGGCGACAGCAACAATTGTATCTATTTCATTGGATGGTCATGAGGATAGAATGAAACTCCCTTGATGCAGAGAAATATGAGGTTATGGATTTACTTGTTTTCTTTTCTTATGGGTCCTGGTCACCGGAGGCAGTTTATGACACTTAGCAAGAAGTCAAGAAATGTTTGTTGAATGAATGAATAGTATCTCTACTAGGTTACGAGCATTGACTATTTAGAACACTACTCATGAGAAGCAAAACTTAAGTGAGTTCTTGCACCTTTCCATTTGAAATCATGTCTTTTGTCCCTCAACAGAGCGGTACCCTGGGGGAATTTAATTTCCAGGGTCCTCTGCTACCAAGTTCTCCTCATGCAGCCCACTCCACAGCAGTCATCAGAAGAATGGTAGCTGCCATTCACTAAGGGCTTTTATGATCTAGACACTTGGTTTTATATGCTTACCCTCAGCAGGATCTTCACGGCCATCTCCGTGTATAATGGCTTTTTTTCTTAGGGAAAAAAACATGTCAGTGGGTCTAAAGCTTAAATTATCTCATCGAGGCTAGAAGGTATATACTACAAGAGACACTGGCAAAGTTACTGTTGGAGTTTCAATTCCAGGACTCTCCTACACCCAACTCCAGTCCAAATTGGAAACCGTATATTAAGGACCCCATACTGCCACAGCTCTGCCATTAGGCATGGCTCTGATCAATGGGGCAAAGGCAGAGCAGGGAGAAACTGGGAATCTAATTTCTGAGGTAATCCCCAATGTTCTGAGGAGACAGCTAAAAACTCCTACTGTTGATTGGTTCGAAGCTGCACCAAGGCACTGAAGCCATTTCTTTCATAATTACATTGCTGGGATGTAGCAGTTGTCGTTTAAATCCAGGTCATCTCTTGTTAACATTGTGACATTTAAAGGAGCAGATGGACAACTTGTCAAATGCTTGCACAAAGCTGCACACCTGGGCCCTCCCTGATGGTGCAGCTGATTAAAGCATAGCACTGAGAAGCAAAAGCCACTTCAGCATGAGTTCGAACCCCCGCCCCAGAGGTGACCACATGGTGCTGAAGACTTCTCCTGACCCACCCACTGCTCCCCTTAGCATTGTACTTCATCAGTCGGCCTATTCTGCTCCTGTCTCTGTCTCTGGTGAATCCTCTCACCACACCTGTGCCTCTGGCCTGTACCCCAGTTCTGTATGCATAAATAAATAAATCTTAAAAAAAAAAAGCTGCCCACCTGGGTAAACAAATCTTCCCCTTGGCCAACAGGCTGACTGTAAAACAATCTATAGAGGTTTTCTATCTCTTTATGCTCCCCCAAATATCCCCAGTGCCTAGCACATGTTAGGTAAGTGTGAGTTGAATGAATAAATAAAATGTTGAAAATCCTGTTCTATCCCATCCCAGAGAAAAAGATTGACAAAAGAAAATATCAATGAATAAATGGTGCCCTTGGAGACAAAAGGTAGGAAAATTCTAGTATCAAAAGTCAGCCAGGCAATGACACGATCAAAATGAGGGATTTGGTTGGTACAGCCGGGATTTCAGGCCAGCACTTTAACCGCATAACAGATCTCAATTCAACAGATGCCCTAGGTGACATGGTGCCACCTTGATTTGCTTCACTGGGGACAGAGAAATGTAGCTATACTAAAAAGAGTTCAAGAACTAGACCATGACTTTAGAGAGGAGGGATCTTGCTGGCTCCAAGATAATGTCCTTCTGAGTGGCTTTCACCAAGTTGCCATTACAATTCCTATATGTAGCCCCCAGGTGGCAGCAGCATGTTGTTGTGGAACTAAATTCTTGCCAAGCCTTGCCATCTCTTTGGCCATCCAACGACTCTGTGGCGAACTTAGATTTGGTAGTTCTTTCCCGGGAAGTTGGCTCGCCTGACTGCCTCTCCCTCACACACCCTGTTGGAAATCACAACCCATTGATTCCCTCCAACAATCCATGGCCACCGTGGCCTCATAATTCTCATCCTTCTGTCATGACCCCCCCAGCCCTGCTCTAGCCTTCATTTCTTTCTGTCATCTTGAACAGTTCCCTTTCACTCATCATTTCATTTTGAAGGGGTGAATCTACTCAAAAATATTTCAGCTCTGCACCTTCTGTCCCATTTGCCTGGCACAGGAGATCCTCGCCACCTCTTGATGATCTCCTAACTCATTTGCTTATCTCCATCAATGTTCCTCCCACAATCCATCCTGCCACCACAATCTGTGTCTTTACCCAAACTTCTCCAAGGAAAAAAATGTCCCCTTTTGCTAATCTATACAGTTTCTACTCACAATCCAAAGTGCAGATCAACTAGCACCTTCTTCAAGAAATTGTATCGGGTCTCCTCCTGATTCAGACACTCCCATCATTCTTTCCACTGTCTACAGCATTTGATTTGGATCTCTTTTGATAGTTCTAATTTAATATACTGCTTTGCAAATTATTCAACATAAACATAAATATCTCAGGAATGTCGACTATAAGGCATAAATCCTTCAACTCATGTCCCTGCCCGCGCCCAGTGAAAGTCAACTCTAACAGATCTTAGCTGTCTTTTCACTGAACCCAAATTCAATCTCAAAATCCTTCTCAAAACAGTACGCCAGGCAGAACTGGTTCACAAGATGAAACAAATTTCCCATCCTGCTTTGGAGCATAAGAAATAAGGAGGAGACCCGATACAATTTCTTGAAGAAGGTGCTAGTTGATCTGCACTTTCTATTTCTTCTTTGAATCCACCAGAGCATCGTGCACAAAATCTATACTCACTTAAAGTTTTCTTGAATGAATAAATTTTAAAAAATGTTCAATGGAACAGAGCAGACCCTGGCAGCGGGACTGCTGTTCTCGTACTCCACAGTGGAATTTAATCAGTTCTTTCACTCCAATATATCTTGCTGGTGATAGTCACATGATCCATATAAATATTCCCCAATGGTATCCAAAGCAGCAACTTACTGAAAATTACATAACCAAGCATGCATTCAACAGGTTTAAGGAGCACCTACTTAACCACACATAATTTCCTTTAACCTAACATTCAAATTCATAAGCCTATTTTTCCACCCAGCTTTGAAATTTTCAGTGCATTTAAAAATATCATAAAGGGGTTGCACCACATTAGTCTTAATTAAGCCACACTAAAGTGCTCTCTCAATATCACATTTGTAGCGTGCTTCTATTGGTCCTAATGCTCTTTGGGGGTGGGGAGCAGAGATGAAACAACACAGGTATGTTTTGTACTGCTATTTGCAAAACATTACCTACACATATTACAAGCTGGCATTTGGCTGTGCAGGATTGTTTGACTTTTTTTTTTTTAAGATTTATTTATTTATGCATACAGAACTGGGGTACAGGCCAGAGGTGCAGGGGCTGTGAGAGGCTTCACCAGAGACAGAGTGGGGAACAGAACAGGCAGGTCGACGAAGTACACTGCTGAGGGGAGCAGCGGGCGGGTCAGGAGAGGTCTGCCGCGCCATGTGGTCACCTCCCAGGTGAGCATCGAACTCATGCAGAAGTGGCATTAGCTTCTTAGTGCTGTGCTTTAACCCGCTGCGCCACCAGGGAGGGCCTTGTTTGACTTTTTAAAAGGAAAACTATGCATTGGTTGTGTAGGAACTTTAGAGTTTCAAGGTCGAACTTGAGCTTTCACTTCTTTCACAAATGTCTTATCATGCTTATAAGGGATTTCTTGAGTCCAATGGAATACTAAGCTAATGTTTAGTCACCAAAATCTGGAAGAGGGGGTAAAAGCTTCTTTGTGGTGCCAGGATCATATCCTTACTGAAAGCCAGTGTTGTTTGGTTTGCAGGGTCATTTTTTTTCTGAAGCCTTCCTTGTCCATCTGTATTGCACAGTGTGGATCCCTGAAAATCCACTTTGTGCCTTTTTGGATCCTGTTTCAAATGAATGATAGAAAAAAATTGAGGCTTTTGAGGATACATGAACACTAATTGGATATTTGATAATATGAAGCAATAAGTGTTAATTTTTAAAGGGTGTTAATGGTATTGTTACATAATTTTTTTAATTACAAAAGTCCATCTTTTTAGAGGTGTATGCTGGAGTTTTTACAGACTGATATGGTGGCTGGGGTTTATTTCAAAACAACTCCTTGTATGGAGTGGAATGTGTGTGGAGTGAGACGAGATAAGGAGAACCCCATTGACAGATGTTGAAGTTGAGACCCATCATAGAGACCTATCATTCATTGTAACACTCTCCACTTTTGCGTTTGAACTTTTTTGAAATAAAATTAAAAAAAAAAAATCCACCATGAGAGCAATAGGACGGCTTGGGGAAAGGTGCCTGTAATATGAATTTTATTCAGGAATAGCAATCCACAAACGTCTTGACCTTCCTTGACCACATGAGCAAAGATGACCTGATCAAGTGTCTCACAAGGGGGTACAGACCACAAGAAACAGGAAATGAGGCAGGGAAAGCCTGGAAAGTGAGGAAGTTAAGAAAGACCAAGCACATGGACTCCTGCCAGAGGCCACAAGCCATTGCCAGTCCCTGAGAGACAGCATTTGGGGCTGGTAGCAGCTGGAAGGAAGTGCTGCAAGAATACAGCAGACTCAGAAGGGGAAGGTGTGTGTGTTGCATATTTATGTTCGTGGAGGTTCTTGGGCTGCAGCCTGAATGTCAGGATGTAAAACACATTTACCTTTTGGACAGAGCGCTCTTTGTTCCCTCAAGTGCTTTGAAATGCATCATGGAAACAAACACTTAGAACTCATTCCTAGTCCAATTCTCATGTCAAACAAGAATTCATGGAATCATTTTCTGGTTTTGTCCACATTTTCAAAATTAGAATTCTTAGACCAGCTACTTTTTTTCTATATGTGGCTCTGTTATTTTCCTTCAAGTTTTACTGATTTGCGACTAGCTTATATAATTGTATAATTTGGAAAATACAACCCCCCCTCCATAGTGTATGTGCCTCACTCACCCTCCACCATAGCTCCTGTGCCACACCCTGTCTCTTTACCCCCACCATCACCTTGGGGTTGAGGTTTGTCACTTGCCTGTTAGCCTTTTTAGATCTCGAATGTATGGGCCAGACTAGTTTGGGGATGCATGGCAGAGTATATGAGCCTTTGTATGTTAAAGGTCTGTATTACACTCTCATCCAGAAAAAATGGTTAGTTATTTTCAAGGAGCAGCTATCCAGCATTATTTTCCCAGTTTTCATCTACTTCTAATTTCAGGGGACAGAAGCATGAATAAGAGTTAAGCTTCTAATTCTAGTTATTATTGTTAACTAGATGTATACTACAGAATTGATTTCCAATAAACAGTGCGATTATAAAATGATATGACAGGGCCCTCCCTGGTGGTGCAGCAGGTTAAAGCACAGCACTAAGAAGCTAAAGCCACTTCCGCATGAGTTCCATCCCCGCCTGCCCCGGAGGTGACCACATGGCGCGGCAGACCTCACCTGACCCGCCCGCTGCTCCCCTCAGCAGTGTACTTGGTAGATCTTCCGTTCTGCTCCCCACTCTGTCTCTGGCGAAACCTCTCACTGCCCCTGCATCTCTGTCCTGTACTCCAGTTCTGTATGCATAAATAAATCAATCTTTTAAAAACATGGATGACATTATAAATTTAGTCCAATGAAGGTAAACAATATGATTTGCAAGAGCAAGCTATATTGCTGATACCAGAATTGTTATTTTTGCATAAGGAGAAGAAATTGGTACCAGAAAAACAATATGTTCCATTATAGCTACCATTTATTAAAGTTTGCTCTACATGTTTTATTTCATCAACACCTCACAAAAACCCTGTGAGAACAGAGATGTAGATCAAATTAAGGAGACCTCCCAAAGGTACAACCAAAAAGCAATTAAGTGGAACATGAGGGAAAGATATGAAAATTACAGAATCAGCCCAGGATATCAAGTAGTCTACTAATAGGAGTTCCAGAAATAGAGAACATGAAAAAGAAGATATTATGTGAGAAAAAAGATAAAACAATATCTCAAAAATGAAGGATGAGTTTTTAGATTAAAGGGGCTTTACAGGCCCTCCCTGGTGGTGCAGCAGGTAAGGACGCAGCATTGTAAATTAGTCGCAACCCCTTCAGTGCGAGTTCAATCCCCCGCCAGGGAGGTGATCCACATGGCACAGCAGATTACCCCAGTGCCGCCTACTGCTCCCCTCAGCAGTGTACTTCATCAATCTGCCTGTTCTGCTCCCCACTCTGTCTCTGGTGAATCCTCTCACTGCCCCTGCAGCTCTGCTCTGGCCTGTACCCCAGTTCTGTAAGCATAAATAAATAAATCTTAAGTAAAAGTGTTCTCACAAAAGCTCAGCTAGGTAGATGGGCAAAGATGCATGAGAAGGCATATTATTATTAAATTTTAAAACATTCAGGACCAAGTGAAAACCTTCAAAACTTACAGAGAATAAAAAGTTACACACAGAAAGTTAGACATCAGTAGGGAATCAGACTTCTCAAAACCAACACTAGAAGCAAGAACACATTGGAATAAAAATTTCAAAATTTGGAAAGGAAATTGCTTCCAATTAGGATTTATTCACCTAGCAAAAAAAAAAATCATGTTTGAAGATATATTTAAACATAGACAGGTTTACTTCCTGTGTAATCTTCCTAAGGAAGCAAGTACAGGGTGTGGTCCAGCAAAACGAGTGTAGAAAGCAAGAAGCAGAATCTAACATAAGGCAAAAGCAAAGGGTGTTCCCGAGATGATAGCTAGATGGAAGCCCTAGAGGATAACCGTTCCAGAATTAATTGGAGGGTAGCAAACGCCACTGCGGTTGTTGCCATGAAAAACAAATGGGACTCACAGATTATCTAACATATTTGACCATTAAGGGTGGAGTTTTATGGTACTGTCAAAAGTTTGCAGCTGACCTCATAACAAGCATACAGGAATAAAAAACAAAAGAGAGACAATTTGGTAAAAACAAAATAAATCACAATTAATGGTATTCTCTATGGAGAAACTGTGAACAATAACCATATGTTTTAATACAAATATTGACTGTTTTAACTACATTTTTCCTATTTAAAAAAATTTCCTAAAGATTTATTTATGCATACAGAACTGGGGTACAGGCTAGAGGTTCACGGGTGGTGAGAGGATTCACCAGAGACAGAGTGGGGAGCAGAACAGGCAGATCCACGAAGTACACTGCTGAGGGGAGCAGCGGGCGAGACAGGAGA
>NW_004567120.1:23024131-23081408 GCF_000260355.1 Condylura cristata | reverse complement strand
GAATCTTAAATGGGATGATACGTCACAAAATCTAGTACCGAGTGGGGAGCAGAACAGGCAGATCCACGAAGTACACTGCTGAGGGGAGCAGCGGGCGAGACAGGAGAGGTCTGCTGCGACATGTGGTTCACTGGCTGGAACTAGGGGTGGAACTTGCACTGAAGCAGCTTACAATTTTCTCTATTTGTGGAAAAGAAATGTGATTACATGTAAGGAAGTTCTTCATCTTCTGGAGCAGAAATTTAGAAATAGATTATTTCTAAACAAAAAAAATTAAATAGTCTTAAGTATTAAGGTATTATTCAGACCTAAAGAGTCACATACAAAATGAAACAGCTAAAAATATTAAAAGTGATTAATAAGACACCCTTTTGCAGGACAGAAGTGCAGCTTGACATGACTGAATTCTCTCTCATAAGATCAAAATCACAGGGTCAATTAGGCTCCGAGGGAGAATCTGCTTCTAGGCTCATTCAGGTTGTTGGCAGTATTGTATCCGGTTCATAGAGCACTTTCTGCATGCCCTCTCCCTACTCAGACCAGTAACAGTACTTCCGAGTCCTTCCTGTGCTTGAATCTCTCCTCTTCTGCTTCCAGACAGGGAAATCTCTCTGCTTTCAAAAGGCTCATGTGAGCCCACTCTGATAACCCAGGATAATCTCTCATGTAATCTTAATCACTTCTGCAAAGTCCCTTTTGCCATATAAAGTAATATTTTCACAGGTTCCAGGATTTACAGTGTAAGCATTATTTCTGGGAGCTGGAGTAAGGAGGGTGGACCAGGGAACTGGCCTTTTTTTTTTATGATAAACATTTAAAATTAAGTACATGTTTTACTTGGTTGAACCAAAACCAGCAAGTTAAACTCAATGACCAAATTTGCAGGAATTGAAATTTAATTGCTTTCTAGGTGATGTATCAAATGCAGTTTTTAATAAGCAATCTCTCTATATATATTTTTAAGATTTTTATTTACTTGTTCATACAGAACTGGGGTACAGGCCAGAGATGTAGAGGGTGAGAGGATTCACCAGGGACAGAGTGGGGAGCAGAACAGGCAGATCGACGAAGTACACTGCTGAGGGGAGCAGCGGGCAGGTCAGGAAAGGTCTGCCGCGCCATGTGGATCTCCTCCGGGGCAGGCGGGAATCGAACTCATGCGGAAGTGGCTTTAGCTTCTCAGTGCTGTGCTTTAACCCGCTGCGCCACCAGGGAGGGCCAGCAATCTATATATTTTTAAAGATTTATTTATTTATTTATTCATATGGAACCGGGGTACAGGCCAGAGATGTGGAGGGTGAGAGGATTCACCAGAGACAGAAAGGGGAACAGAACAGGCAGACTGACAAAGTACACCGCTGAGGGGAGCAGCGGGGCGGGTCAGGAGAGGTCTGCCATGCCATGTGGATCTCCTCCGGGGAAGGCGGGAATCAAACTCATGCGGAAGTGGCTTTAGCTTCTTAGTGCTGTGTTTTAACCCGCTGCGCCACCAGGGAGGGCCTCTGACATAGTTTTTAACTATATTAAATTGTTCTTTGTTGCTCAATTATGGTTTAATATGGAATTCAACAAAAAAGAAATGAGACATATATGTGTATATGTGTGTGTGTGTCTTGTGTGTGTATATTATAAGCAATCTATATTATACAACGCCCAATTTTGTGTTTCTAGGGACAATGACTTACAATCTGCAAAACATGTTAAGAAATGTTAGGCATGACCATGACTGAATCCTTGTGAAAATTCTAATTTTGATGGAACACAGGGTTTATCAAATGTATCTTTTCCTTTGTTCTTTCCATTGCATTAAAGAGCCTACTCCTCTGGCTATTTACATTGTTTCTTGATCTGTAAAAACAAGTCATCTCAGCTTTTTTTGAATGGAATGCCAGAGTTAGGACAGTTAATCTAGTCCAAGCTCCTCATTTTACCAATGAGGACTCTGATGCACAGAGAAGGTCCATGGTTGTCAATATTTGTAGCAGTTTACTGTCACCGTTATGAATCTTAAATGGGATGATACGTCACAAAATCTAATATCACTTTATTGAGGGAGCAACAGACATAGACAGGGAGAGATACCTGCCTAAGCTTCTAATGGAGCTTTGCTTCCCTGGTGCAAAGTAGCCCCCCCCATTTATCTACCTGATGCTGACCCAAATCTTAGCCACTTCTAAATTCCTAGTATCTAGCACATTGCCTAGCACACAGATCAATTAATGCAGAGATGAATCTTAAGGCATTGTAAAAAGCTCACTTTTCAACTAAGGGATTGAAATTCTCAGTCTTCCAGTTGATAAGCAATAAAAAAATAATTTTAAATGAGATGATTCTTGTTTAGGTATTATACAGGCTTTCAAGTCAGGCACACTTATGTGTGATCTTGCACACATAACTCAATCATTTTATGTTTCTACATCTGTAAAATGAAAATAATAATACAACCTATCTATGGGATTCACATGGGAATGTAGTGAAATGATAACATGTTTTTGGGAGTGACCAAGTGCGGAGATTTACTGAAGGACTGGATAAGGGCAGTAATAATCAGGCCTTGCATCCAAGGGTGATAAGGCGGTAATAACCTGGGCCTTGCATCCAATTAACGGGGCCTTGCATCTGATGGGACTAGATGAAGGTGATAATGAACTGGGCCTTACATCAAGGGACATGGCGATGAGTCACCGCTTTGGAATTTGAGTTTAGAATCTATATAAGAGACCCTTCTCCCCATAGGGCTGGCAGTAGCTGCGGACCCCAGTCAGGGGCCCCGTCTCAGCTGCTGTCCCGGAGCAATAAACTCTGCTTGCTCAGCCCTTCTGCCTCCCGCCTTTCTTTCTTGTGGCTAGTCACTGAAGTTAGGACAAAACACAAGTAACTTGGCATATAGCGGCCACTCAGTAACTATTCATTTTCTGTTCTGATAGTCTACCTAACAAATGCTGGGAACTAGCAGTGAAATATTTTTTCTGTTGCTAATGGTAAAACTACAGATGTGATTATTACAAAAGACAGTTGAAAGCCAAACATCTTTCAGAAAGAAATTATCTTGGGGATTGTTGTCAAAAATGTCTAGCATATCCAAATCCTCCCTTATTCAAAGTAAAAACATACCAAAATTTAGCTATAGTAGCTACATAAATTTTTTTGCCCATTCTGATCATTAGAATTGAAAAAAATGTCTGAAATAAATGTTCTTGTTCCCTTTTTTCTTCTAAAATGACTGACTTAACTCACATAATATACTTCTTACATGAGCATGAAGTTGTGCTTGTAAAAAAAACAGAATTTCATGGAAATGGCAAAACAGTAATATTTTTCTGGAAAGCAAGTGTGCTTAGATCATGCTGGCTCCTCTCTAAGATGAGGTGAACATTTTTGTTACCACAGGAATTTGTTTCACTTAGCTCTCATACAGATAGACAACCGCCTCTGTTTAGTGTTTTTGGTCCTCATACTCAATGTTAATGTATCAAATATAGTTGTTATATGAGTCCTCATTTTATAGATGAGGACTCTGATGTTTTACACACCAAGTGCCAGTGTATTAAGCTTCCTATTTAAAAGTAAAACAAACTATACTTAATAGATGGGGTTTTGAGAACTCTTGCATCAGTCTAGATTGTGACAAAAGTAATATAATGAAGATCAAAACCCCCTACCCCCCACCCCGGTTTGTTTGTTTGTTTTTTAGATTTAATTTATTTATGCATACAAGAGCTGAGGTGAAGGCTAGAGGTAGGGGGTGTGGTCAGTGAATTCACCAGGACAGAGTGGGGAGCATATTAGGTTAATCTACTGAAACACACTACTGAAGGAAGCAGCAGGCAAGGCAGGAGAGGTCTGCTGTGCCATCTGGGTCAGCTCCCTGGCCAGGGATCAAACTCAGGCCTAGTGTCTGGCATTAGCTTGATAGTGGTGAGAATTTAACACTTGCATCATGAGGGAGGCCTCCACACCCTAGGGTTTGGATCCTGAAAAAGATTCAGGGAAATTAGCAAATGTGGTCTTTCTCATGGTTTTCAAATTTTCCTGTAGTTATAGAAAATATAAAACCATAACACTCTTAAGGGGAGAGATACTGGAGGCTGATCTCTTGGGGTCAGATCTAACCTGGTGATATGATTAATGTATAACCAGTTTCCCCCAACATCTATCCCAGGACAATCTCCATTTACTGTGTTCTATCTTAACCTTAATCTTAGAAAGGACCACTTTCTGAATTTCTGTTGTTATAACTAATTTATCAAATACATAGGTCCCTTTAGTTACTACTTACAAAGGTTGTGCTAATATTCAAACCAATTACATGCCATTGCCAGAAAACATAGCTATACTGAGAACAGAAGGGAAACGAGTGAGAAACAAAATAAAATAGCTATTTAGGAAATTGCTCACAATAGCTATTCTCTTAACTCCAAGTTTCTCCCTCCCACCCTCTCTTTACAACACGTGTTTTTCCCCAAAATAAGGCCAAAGGAAAACATTTGGGTGACATACAAAAAGACAATATTTATTTTATTCAAGCTTTTTTATAAGAAGTTAAACAAAATAATCCTTAGTTAGAGACATTATTACCAAAAATGTTATTGACATGTTCCATGAATCCCTTCAGTGCCCAGAAGAAGTTATCTGAATACAGAGAAATGACCACACTTACAGTGGGTTTACTTAAGTATGTGGGGTGGAGGGACAAATCTATGTAGGTTAGATATAAAATAGTAAATAAACACAGTAGTTTCCTACAGGTAAACAGGAGACCCACGGGTGTATTAAAGTATATCAAAGGGTTCCCAAGACCTGTAGATCACTTCTCAGCAATTATAAAACAGCCACAGATACCCTCATAATTCACTGCCCCCTTTTATCTCAACAATTTTACTGCTAAAAGCGGAAGATGAACACAAGATACAATTTCCCCATCTCCTGGCTGTGTGACTATCAGCCTGGATGGTTGTTTGGGAAATGGAATACCAAAGTCCCCCCCCCACACACACACATTGCAACTTAAATAGGTTAACACTAGAAATGGCCTTGGGTGAGGCATTTAGGTGTTTTGTTTCTCTGCATTACAAAAGACCTGGTTAGGAAGTAATATTCCCACTAAGGGAAACCAAATGTTCTTTCTAGCAAACAGTAGAACAAAGTGGAAAACCCACTAAGCCTGACTCTAGTCTCAGTGTGCCCTCAAAAATTAAAGCACAAAGAAACACCTTTACACCTAGCATTGCCACACCCCCATTTCCTCACAAAAGCCAGAGTGCAGTGCTCCCCAGCAGTGGTACATGCAGGTCACCATTTTTTCCCAACCTGTAGAGAGTGGGGACCTCTGATCTCCATCCCATCGAGAGCACAAATTGTGAGTAGCTTCATTTTATTAATGCAAAAGGGTGAAAATGTTTGGAGAATTTGTAATATAAAGTTCTCCATTTCCTACCAGTATTCTGAGTCTGTGTGTGTATAAGGAAATATTGGGAGAGGCTTTTCCTTTTCATACTTTCTTAAATTTGGAGCAAGCAGGAGGGAAAATATATATATATATATATATATATATATACACACACACACACACACACACGTATGTATGTATGGAGATATATATGTATATATACACATACATGGATATGCATATCCATGCATAACATATACATAGCTAGGTTGTATAATTGCATAAAAATAGAGCCTTAACATATGCAGGAAATAAAAAATTATGCCAACACTGGAGCCTTGGATGCTGCCTTTAATGCAAATAGGAAACCTACTAATAACCTTTTGTGGACTAGGCTGCTGCTGACTCAGTGTGACCTGTGTCCCTGAATGTAGCTCCAATGAAGCATGAAGAGACAGCACAGCATCTGAGTAAGAATGCTACCTGTGGATAACCCGGGACCTGAGCCTTCTGGCTAGCCGTTCAGAGCAAAGCCAAAGAGCCAAAGGACGGATACCATCCTAGCTCCGCATGGACAACCAGTTTGATGCTTCTGCCCAGAGTGAACAACAATGGATGATACCACCTCCTCCAGAAGCTGTGGAAGACTGGGTGCTGCTGGCAGTTCAGCCCACCTTTCAGGAAACCTGAGCTAGGTTGAGGGGGCTGACGTGCAAAGAGCTTTGGATAGTGACACCTAAAACCTAGGAGTGAGCCACACTAGATCTTCGTGACTGTGCCATTTGCCTTCTCTCCCAGTTCTGCTTCCAGAATCCTTCCAGAGTGTGTTTCTAAGAGCAACAGACAAAGAATAAGTCTCCAGGGGCGGTTACATTTCAGGATATGGTTGTGAACTTCACCTGGGAAGAATGGTGAGACCTGTATGATGCTAGTTAGACCCTGTATAGGGATGTGATGCTGGAGACCTCCATAACTAGGAGTCACGACATACTGTCAAACCAGAGGGGAGGCAAGGAGCAGAGCCACGGATGGTGGAAGAACCTTCAAAAAGAGCCTCACAGATGTTCTGACTGAGATGCTGATGACCTGATTGGAACCAACGAGAAAATAAGGGCAGATATTTGTGAAAGTTAAACATCAACTAATGACAAAACTGATTTTGGAAAAACATTTTGTTTAACCTCAAACCATATTCTGAAACTTATTTTAAATAATGGGAATTATTTAAGAGAGATGCCTGAGAACTTTAACATATGTAAAAATGTGTTACAGAAAACAAAGAACTGTAGGGTTCAATACTATAAAGAAAAAAATAAAGATAGAACTTTTCTTTTTTCTCCTCAAGCAAATCAAAAAAAGTTCTAGACGAAGATAATACTTCCTTTCTGTTTGGAAAATGCGTAGAAAAATCTGTAAAAGCCAACAATTTTCAAGCAAATGCAGACTCATCCAGAAGTTATAAAATATGCAAGAATTAGTTATTGTTTCTCAGTCTATTCACACTTTTCCTGAGATGCAAATTACCCCCTGCTCTTCTAGGTGTTCTAAGCAGATTTCTATTTATTCTATTATCTAATGAAAGGTGAAAAGCTACAGTGCACTGTAAAAGGTGAAGGGGGTAGGGAATGGAGAAATGTGTGGGTACTGGGGAGTTGAAAGGTCTAAAAACATGACCCAAGGGAAGATAACGAAAATGGTAAGAACTGAGGAGTCCCAACTAGATTTCAATCCTTTTGAAAGCAACCTCACCTCACACTTGGGGCCCAGCACAATCTAGACACATAGTAAGTACTTGATTTGAGGAACAGAGGCTGAAGAAAAGAGATTAGAGACTATGTCCTTCCAGCTCTAACGCCTGATGAGCCATTCTCTGAGAAAAGCCAGCAGTGGCCTTGGATGGTCCAGATGAGGAAGAAGCTGCCTGTTGTTTCTGTAGCCATCACCATCAGAGGCGCCTTTCAAAGTAGAGGGAAACACTGCTGAGAGGGATGATGACTCTAAATTGTTAAGAATTTTAACAGCCACAGACTTCGCTCGATGGGACCCCAAACAACAGATGACAGTTTGCTAGATGTTTTCTGTGACTCAAGGTTCATGTGAAGCATTGGCACCCAGAATTAATTCCTCCATGAAGTAAATTTGTTCGCATATTCTGACACAAAGAATACAAAGCAGGCATAGACCTTCAGGAAACTGTCACGACTCTTGACAAGAGTAACTTTACTGCCATCATCATTTTTTGCTTTGTCCTCTAGTTTGAGCTTAGGCAAGTCTCGTCTGCTTTTATAATTCAAAGGGAATATAAGTCAGCTCTCTTCTCCAAAGGGCCCATTATGTTTCTCGCACTCAACTTAAAGATACGGGGCTCTTAAGAGCTGCCTATTTTAAATGGTCCAGTAGTTTCAGTTTCCATTTAACCAATTGCCAGATAACAAATGGAGAATGGGATGAATCTCTAGAAGGTCACATTGAAGGTTAAAATAAATTATCCCCATCACTGAGAGGCTCTCTTCAAGTTTTCTATCAGCACTACTGAGTCAGTCTCTTCTTTGGTTTGCTTCTCATAGATATCATACTTCTTCCAGTGCTGGAAGGGAAGAAAAACCACAAACATTGTTAATGTTTCTGAGTACCCAGAGTCAATATGTATTTTTAGGTTTGGGGGGGTGGAACCATGAGAGTATGGGATATGTTTTCCTGTTACGTTTTGTGGGGCTTTTTTTGGTCTTTGTCTTTTTCTTTTATATTGACCTAAGAATCATCATTTATTTGAAAATTTAGTGAAACAAAACAATCAGAAATTAACATTAAGGAGGGGAATGCATCAGATTTTTTAATTATAATAGTTTACTTTCCCATCATTTTGTGCTGTTTTCCATCTCAGTGGTAATCCCAGTGGGCTTTCCATCAACAATTCACCTGAGTGCCATCACCATAGTCCCGTGCACTCTCCCACCCCCATTTTTGATCCCATTCCCCAATCCATCCCCATAAAATGTCTCTGGTATATAGTTGTTCATTATTATTATTTTTCCCCCCAGTCCTTTATGCTCCTGCTATGAGTGAAACAATCCGGTATTTTTCTTTTTCTTTCTGACTTATTTCACTAAGCATGATCCCTTCCAGCTCCATCTAAGCATGAGATTTTATATGATGTTCAGTGGCTATCTCAAGAGATAAACACATTGGGACACCTCCAAAATTGGAATCGAAGACTTTTGAAGAAGAAGAAAAAAAAGTTGGCATGTTTCTCGAGCTTCAGCAGTTTCTATCTCTATTTCCTTACCATTAAAATGTCACCATTGCTCCAGAGATGTAGACTCAAAAAGTCTACTAGCATCCAGGTAGAATGGCAATATATAAAAAATCTAAAAGTCTTAATGCAGTTCAAGTTTTGAAGACCCTGTATTAATAGCTTCTTGTAATATCATTTGCTAGAACCAGGAATTATGTGTAAGGTAAGCACATCTTGAATTTAAGTGCACCTACTCATAAATCAAGGGAAAGAGTGGAATCTGAGCTGTGTCTCCTCATCTGTAAAATAAAAAGAGTAGGCTACACCAGGAATCAGCAAATGATGGCCTAAAGACCAAATCCAGCAAGCTGCTTGCTTTTATAAAGTTTTATTGTCACATAGCCATACCCATTTGTTTCTATATTGTTTACTGGTGTTTCAATGCTGCAACAAGCAGAGCTAAATTGCTTTGGTGGAAGCCCAGAAGCTTGCTAAGTCAACAGTATTTACTATCTAGCCCTTTGCAAAACAATGTATGCCGACCTCTGCACTAGATTATTTCAAAACTCCTTATCTCCTCTAATGGTTTATGGTTCCACAAGCATAGAAAGGGCAGCAAGAAGAAGAAAAACAAACAAGAACAGTGGCGAATCAGCTGCTTCAGGTTGCGCACTAGGGGAGGGCCTAAGAAAGTCAGGAGCAGCTGGCCTTAGAGAGGTGTGGAGGGATGAGCTGGGAAACACTGCTTAAAATTTGCAAATTATGCTAAGTTATTTAACCATGATATTCCTAGTAGAATGGTTAAAATAGGAAACACTGGCAATTCCAAGGACTGCCAAGGATGTGGAATAACCAGACTAAGGGAAAAGGGCCTGGGAGTTTCTTATCAAACAACACATACACTCACCACATGACCCAGAAATGCCACTCCCATGTATTTTCCCAAGGGAATGGAAAACAGTCAGAAAAAAGTATGTAACCTTGAAATAAAAGCTTTATTCAGTAACTGGCACTAGAACGACTGGCTAATAAGCACTTGGAAAATAAAAGTTAGACTCTATCTCACAGCCTCGATGGTTAAATTCCCCATGGATTAAAGACCTCACTGTCAAAAGACAGAATAAAAAATGTACTGGGCAAGTTATAGAAATCCAAGATAAGAGGGTTTTCTACACACAGAAAACAGGGGAAGATTTGACAACAGAAAAAAGAAGAAAAAATTACACATTATTTATCACCCTGAGAGCAATACAAAGCAAACATAGATGACAATCCAAAAGATTAATAAAAACAATTTTATAAACCATGAAAGAAATGATAAATACTGGAGGTGAAAACTGGACAATAAACAAGAATTTCACAAAAGAATCAACCAATGAACCAATGAACATATAAAAAAAATCTAAAAACTGATACATAAAATTCAAACAGGATGACCTTTTCTCATCTATCAAATTGACAAATTCTTTTTAAAAAACAGACACATTCACATTGGCAAAATCATGGCAAAACAATCATTCAGACTTTCTACTGGCAGGTGGAGAGAAGCTGATACAACCTATGCTTCTCAAGACAATGAAAGCGTGCATATTCCAAAGCCCCACTTTATTAATCTGACAGAATCAGGTTCTACGTGAGAAACCAGTGTGCTTAATTTAACAGCATATACATTTTTAAAAGATTTATTTATTTATGCATACAAAACTGGGGTACAGGCCAGCGGTACAGGAACCATGAGAGGATTCACCAGAGACACGAGTGGGGAGCAGAACAGGAAGAGGGAGTGAGTACACTGCTGAAGGGAGCAGCAGGCGGGTCAGGAGAGGTCTGCCGCGCCATGTGGGTCACCTCCAGGACCAAGTATCGAACTAACACGGAAGCAGCTGACTCACACTGAAGCAGCTGTGGTTCGCTTGCAGTGCTCTGTCCTAACCCACTGCGCCACCAGGGAAGGCCAACAGCATATACATTTTTATAATCAGTAAAACAGAGCTACCTCATTTTCTTTAACTTCTGCAAAATATTTCATTGCATAGACATATCATAACTTATTTAACCTGTAATCCATTAGTAGATCTTTAACCTGTATATCCTTTCTGAATGCCAATTTGTCTATAGCAATCAAAGTGTTTAAAATGTATATATGTTTCTTTTATCTAGCAATCTTACTTGTAACAACTTATCCCAACAAAATAGTAAATATATATTCTGATATTGACTATGAAATGATGCCCATAGTAATGAAACTCAGAATTCATCCAAGTGTTCCATAACAAGGACTTGGTTAAGTACATTATGTTATATCCACATCATCAAACACTGCTGCATTCAGAAAGCTATTATAGGACTAGAATTGGCAAGCTTTTTCTATAAATGTACAAATAGTAAATATTTTCAACTTTAAAGACTACATTGTCTCTGTCTCAATACTTCAGCTCTGCTGTTACAATATAAAATAACCCAGAGATAATATGAAAATAGGCATGGCTGTGTTCCAACACAACTTTATGTATGGACATAGAAATTGGAATTCTATATAATTTTCATTTGCCAAGACATAGCACTTTTCTTTAGATTTTTGCAACTACTTAAAAGTATAAAACCATTCTTAGCTACAGGATGTGCACAAACAAGTGGAGAAAGTGAGATTTGGCCGTAGTCAGTAGTTTACAGAGGAATCCTGGGAGGAAGGTGGGGGTTGCAAATATAGTTTCTGAATCTCTCAAAATGCCACTATAAAAACCATAAGTAGGGCCCTCCCTGGTGGCGCAGTGGGTTAAAACACTGCACTAAGAAGCTTAAGCCGCTTCCCATGAGTGATCCCCGCCTGCCCCGCAGGAGATCCACATGGTGCCACAGACGTCTCCAGACCCACCCGCTGCTCCCCTCAGCAGTGTACTTCGTCGATCTGCCTGTTCTGCTTCCCGCTCTATTCCTGGTGAATCCTCTCACCCTCCGCATCTCTGGCCTGTACCCCAGTTCTGTATAAATAAATGAATCTTAAAAAAAATAAGTAGAAAAATTAGTGGGAAAAGCAAGCCAAAATGCACAGACACAATCTATAAAAATCAGATGATTGTGATCTCCAATGAGCTCAAAGCTATGAGTTAGTAAGGACAAATTAGAGATAGCTACAACAGCAAAATGGTGTCTGTTATAAAAGAGTAGGGAGAGAGAAATCAAGAGGGCATCACATAGATCTGAGAATTCTAAAAAAACTCACTTAAAAACTTAGCAAGCTAAAAAAAAAAGTTAGCAAGCTAATTTATGAACAATTGAGACTAGGAGGAGTTTGTACATTCAAATAGTAACTGTGTTGAAGGAATCCATGATAATAACCTGATAGCTGCCTGAGCTCCAACTCTCAAAATAATCCAAAACTCCCTTCTTCCAGGGCAAAATCCTACTCTATGGAGAAAGAGGTGGGAAGAGATTCCGTCTGGCCAGGATAGGAACAAGAGGAAAAATCCAGATCAAAATAGAGGAGGCAGACAGGTAGGACAGATGTTTTAAAATGGAATTCACTGTAATTGTGAACAGTTGTCAAAAACAGAGGAAGATTGAAGACCACAGACATGAAATTAGGGGGAAAACCATTTTAAATCAGGCTTCCTTCTCAAACTTCATGGAAACTAATTTCATATAAAAATCAGCAAGTGATGGAGAGAATGCAGAGAAAAAGAAACCCTCATACATCACTGGGTGGGAATGTAAATTGGTCCAGCCTCTACAGAAAACACTAAGGAGGTTTCTCAAAATATTAGAAATAGGTCTACCTTGTGATCCAGGAATTCCTCGGTAATTGCCTGAATAATGCAAAAACATGAATTTGAAAAATGCCTGCACTCCTATGTTCACTGCAGCACTATTTACAATAACCAAGTTACAGAAACAACTTGTATTCAATGATGGATGAGTAGATTAAAAAAATGTAGCACATTACATACACAATGGAATACTACACATCTGTATAAAAAATAAACTCATGACCACTTGCAATAGCATGTATGGAATGGTAGGAGATTATGCTAAATGAAATAAGTCAGAAGGATTAAGACAAATAGTGAATGAATTCACTCATATGTGGAACATAATGAAACAAAACAAATTAACAGACAAAAACCAGAACAGACCTTTGAAATCTGACTGCAAAACTGAAGTTACCATATGGAGAGGTGGAGGGAGGGAGCAAAGAATGCAGAGGACCCAGTGGGCTGTGGAGGATGACGATGGGTGCTTTTGGTGGTGGGTGAGGGATGGTAACATACATCTGAAGAGGTATGAAATTGCACCCCTAAATTATATACAATGTTGTAAACTAGCAGTATCTCATAAAAATAATTTAAAAGGAAAAAAATCAACAGGATTAAAACTTGCCAGAAAGATACAGCCACAAAATATTAAATAAAAAATTTTATCAAACATTTCACAACTAGCTAAAATGCATTAAGAAAAAGTCGTATGAGAAAATGTACATGATATGGAAGAATATAAAATGGAGAAGAACAGAAACATGACATGCTAAAAGCTTGTGAAGGAATTAGGAGTGAAAGAAAACAATCATTTCAGAAAAGACTAAGCTTAGAGGGGCAAATCAATAAAAACATACAATAGTTTAGACAGAAGATGACAAGGAGGATTTTTTTATCAAAAAGAAATGAAGTTTATTCAAAAGAATGTGACAAAAATATGAGGCAAGGAAAACAAAGGGATGGGAAAAAGTGAAGTCTAATAATAAATGAAGTAAACTTTACTGAAATAGATCTGAAATGGCAGGCTGCAAGACCCATCATATACCCAGAAAGCCAAATTAGAATGATCATCACCCACGAGACATACTCTGAAAAAATGACTAGACTCTGAAGGAAAAAAAAAAAAAAAACTTTTGACAACCAGGGAAGAGACGAAGTGATTTTTTTTGCATTTTAAAAGGATAGGCTTTTTAGGGCTAGGAGAAAGAAAAAAGGAGAGATGCCTGTATAGAAGGTTCATGAAAAGAAGCCTGCACAGCACAGGTGGGCAGGACAGCTGCCCCACATGTTTTTTTTTTTTATTGTATTAGTTTATTTTTACATATTTTTTTGTGCATTTTCCCATCTCAGTTGTGCCCCATGTGTTTTAAGACAGAAAGAAAATGATACTGTCAGAAGACTTGGACATTTTATGCCAGAAGAAAATGATGACATATTTAAGATACCCAAGGCAAGAATGTGAGGCCTGGATTTTAGGTCTACCTAAAATGATTTTCAATTATTAATGTATGTACATACATCAGAGTGTATGTAAGTATTGTTAGTCCCAAAATTCTTCCTAAAATAAGCAAACGTTCAGAACTCCAAACAACCCAAATAACTGGCCAAGATATCAACATACAGACTACATGAGGACCAGCAGGGTGGAAATTGAGTATGTTGACAATGTTGGCACTGAACAACTTTAAAAATGGGCCGGATTAGGGGGATCATTTTTTTTCAATAATCATTAAAAATCATTAAAAGATATTTTATAATTTTTCAAATGGAAACTGGAATTTAAATATAATTATTGATAAAATAAATATAACTAGAGTATATTTATATAATGAATAAAACCTATATTTAAATAATTATGATTAAATTATAGTTAAAATTTGTCAAAATTTGAGAAATTCATTTAGTCCCTCCATCTGCATTGTTCTCAACTGTTAAATTCAAATAAAATTAATCTGAAAAATCTGTTGGTTTACAATGTGGACAGGAGTGGCCTCCCTGGTTGTGCAAGGGCTTAAGTCTCAACACTATGAAGCTGTCCACAGCCACTGCAGCACGAATTTGATCCCCCACCAGGGAGCTGACTCAAATGGCACAGCAGACCTCTCTGTCTCACCCGCTGCTCCCCTTCTCTTCTCCCCCACCCCCTACCCTGTCTCTGGTGAATCCTCTCACCCCCACACCTCTGGCCTGCACCCCAACTCTTGTATGCATAAATAAGTAAATCTTTTTTTTTTTTTTCATACAGAACTGGGGTACAGGCCAGAGATGCGGAGGGTGAGAGGATTCACCAGAGATAGAGCGGGAAGCAGAACAGACAGATCGACGAAGTACACTGCTGAGGGGAGCAGCGGGCCGGTCAGGAGAGGTCTGCCACGTCTTGTGGTTGCCTCCGGGGCAGGCCGGGATCGAACTCATGCGGAAGTGGCTTTAGTTTCTCAGTGCTGTGCTTTAACCCGCTGCACCACCAGGGAGGGCCTAAGTAAATCTTTTTTTAAAAGAAATAAAATGTGCACAGGAAATCTGATGGCAGGGTTGGGATCTGAGTTCCTGTTAGTTATGTTTGTACCCTAAGCTCTGCTATATAGTAGGCAGTGTAACTGGTACCTCATTTTCTTCACCTGCATCATGGAGTTAATACCTACTGAAGGATGGGTTCAAAGTAATGAGGGATGTGCTGGGAAACCTGACTAGACATAGCAGAAGTTCAGTAAGTATGAACTATTATTATTATTGGCAGTCTGTTGTTGCTATTATTCCATTAAAAAGTACTTCTGACTTTCTATGTTGTTCATGTAATATTAACAATGGTTATAACAGATGATGGGATTAACCGTGATTTTTTTTGGCATTATGTATACAATTCACTTCACTACAAAGCTATAACTTGCCTTTAAAAGACAAAGAAGAAAATATTTTAATTTTTAAAAATGTACCATGAACTTTCACTGGTTTATGGTCATCAGTCCCCATGCAAAGGCTGTGTTTTACTGAGGTAGACACAGCTGCAGAAGCGTCCAAGAATACATTAATCTTTCAGTGGCCTTTCTTCCCATTCCTGAAACTCAGACTACTGTCATTTTCACCCCTCGTCAGCATCGTGACCTTTTTCCGAGCACTATAAATATGCCTGTGTACGGCGAAAGGAACAAATGCAAAGGCTCTGACCTATTATTCCATTTTGTGAAATTATGTGTCAGTCTAATTTTAAAACGACTTGTAGAAAAAGATAAATCCATAAAATGACCAGTCTGTAATTCAATTCTCATACTGCCAATTTTTTAAACAAGGTAATCAGCAACACAGCCATGTCCAAGGATGACAAAACATCACAGATGAAAAAAAAAAAGCAGTGTTTAGAGGTTAACACAACTGGCTTTTGGTTGTTTTTCATCTAATCCTGAAAAACAGTATGTTATATAGGATTCTGCATGCTAAAGAAATAAACTTCAGAGTATAATGGAACATCAAGTTTTAATTTAAGATTTTTTTCAAGATTTCTCACAGTGCATTTTCCACAGAAGTGAACTGAGTCTCATGTACCTAAACACTACACAAAACACTGACATTCTGTATACAAGTCAACTAATTACATGCCCCGTCTTCTTCAGATCAACATTCACAATAGATTGTTGTACAAGATGAATTGTAGGCCCCCAAGCCTTAAAAATCATTGCAGCTTAAAAAGAACAAGTTGAATGTAGCATGGAGGACTCATTTAGTATTCTTTGAAGTGGCTGTTCACCAACACAACGTGTTAAAATTTAATCAGTCAAGAGGAAGAATTAAGCATGTACCCTGCCTTTCTAAGCAGAATCTGAAAGGCAGAAGCAACTGATGACTGAAGGAAGCACGTTATAGAAAAGCACAGATTAAATGATAGATCAGAAGAAAAGCACCTTTTCACAACCCCTGAGGAAATTATTGATTCAAGGGAGGATACCAACTGGCATAAAAAGCAATCGTTAAAGAGCTGACAGGATGCCAATAAAATGCCATACAGATTATCTTCAGGTGGTAGGGGAGAAAGTAAGTGCAGATGGTGGGAGAGGACACGTTATCACCTTAAATAGTGCTCAGTCTCAGCCTCACTAGGAGATGGGACAACAGGAAAGAGAGTATCTGTCTCCTGACAATTAGGACAGCTGGAGTGCTCCAAATATGGGATGGTGTGTGAAGATATTAAGAAATGAATACTTTTAGAGATCTGAGGCATTCAGCACGGGAGGGGAGGGAAGCGGACAAATCAGGCCAGAGGAGCACAAGGGTGGTGGCCATGGATCACGGACACTGTGCTTTCTGGAGAACTATGGGACCATATCTGAGGGGAGAGGTCAGATACTGTACAAAAACAACGGTGCGTGTGAAAAATATATTAATTTAAAAATGATAGTTTTTAAAGTCATGCTATTTTGGCTATGTAGGAGAACATTCTTAGTTTTTAAAAATACAAACTGAAGTTCACAAAATTACATAATGGGGGGGGGTTGGATTCGGCGGTTTTTGGAGTTCACTTCCAATTTAAAAAACTACTTTCCAATCAGGAATGCAAAATTGGCACAGTATAGAAAATGTAACTGGATTCCAAGAATTGAAGGAAGAGGGAGTGACTCTTTATGGATGGAAAAGAAATGCAGATGCAGAGGAGAAGCAATTCCCGCTGTACTGCTCCCCGCCAACACCACCACCAGCATGGCCAGCAGCCCAATTAGTCACGAAGAAGAGGCAAACAGCAAAGCGGCAGGAGGATACGCTGTTGGCCAAAATGTTACTACAGCGATGAACAAAACAGTGTCAAAACACTAGAAACCTTAAGGAAAACTATACAGAAGATTAATTTGTTAGTGGCCACACCTCAATACGTTTTTTTTTTTTTTTTAAAGAACCACTACTGATGGCGCAGTGTGTCAGAAGTAAGCATTTAAGCGGGTATGGATGATGTCTTTGGATTAGGAGGCAGTAAATGAGCTACAATGTGTTGTGGTCCGGGCAATACAATTACTTCTCTATGTGACTGTCATTGAGAAATTTCTCTCTGGCCCCCAGTGTCCCCATCTCTCTCTAGTGAGGAGGCAACACTAGAATCTAGAATTTTGAAAATTTACAATTAAACATAAAATAAACATGGAAGCATCCATCTCATTAGATGACTTCTGGGGTCATGTTTATTTGATAATTTCATGATCTAGAAGTAAAAGGTGAGTCTTGCTGCTGCATTCATACTTTAACTTGTGAGGGTGGTTGCCATGTACAGAAAGCAGATTATTCATTTGGCTAAAAAACAAACTTGAGGGGCCCTCCCTGGTGGCGCAGCGAGTTAAAGCATAGCACTGAGAAGCTAAAGCCACTTCCGCATGAGTTCTATTCCCGCCTGCCCCGGAGGTGACCACATGGTGAGGCAGACCTCTCCTGACCCGCCTGCTGCTCCCCTCTGCAGTGTACTTCGTCAATCTGCCTGCTCTGCTCCTCACTCTGCCTCTGGTGAAACCTCTTACCCCACTTGCACCTCTGGCTTGTACCCCAGGTTCTGGATGCATAAATAAATTGTTTTTTTTTTTTTTTTTAAAGCAAACTTGAAAATTTGTTCTATTACCCTTTCCCCTGTCTGGCATTTTATTAAAGTTTCAGTTTTGAAGACTGATTTTATTTAATGGCCTGCAGCCAACACAAACAAAAACATTTAATACGTTTAGTGGTCCATCTTCTCAGTATATCCACCTCGCTAAATTATAGAATTATCTGACTCATCGGGACAACCTATTATCCTCTAGACAGCAAATTGGAAAAAAGCAATTTCCCCATCTGTGAGAAAGATAATTGATCTGATTTTGCTGCCAATATCACCATCATTCACGCTATCACGCAGGCTTGAAATCTTGAGCTTATTTTTGACTCCTCCACCTTTCACTGCCCACAGAGTCACCAAGTCCTAATGAGTTTCCTTTAATAATGTCTCTTGCATCAATCTGTGCTACCACCTATGTTCAAGTTCCTAACTATCTCTCAGACCTGTATGTCTACAGGATTCTCTTTTCCCTTAATGACTTGTATGGGGTTTCTTTTCATTATCGAAGTAATACATGCTTGTTAAAGGCAATCTGGAGACTTTTCAGCAAGGTAGAGAGCATCAACTCTCCATAATCCCTGTGCTCACAGATGATCATTTTCACCCATTTCCTTCCCTTTGCAGTGCTATGTATGCATTAATGCATTTTTAGAAAATCAGGATTGTAATATACTATATATTTTTCATTTTCCTATCATGAAATATTTGTCTTAATATCAAATGATTTAAAAACTCAACTTTCTAAAAACTAGCATCTTGTTTGTTGTTTCTTTAGTTTCTAATTTTTCACATAGAAACAAATGTTGCATTAGTCATTCTTGTGCCATTGCTGGATTTTTTCCTTAAAATAATTTCCTAAAAGTGTAATTTATAGGGTCAAAGGCTTTTGTTACATTTTACCCAGTTGCCTTCCAGAAAGGATATACATCATTTTACAGGCCTACTTGGTACCACTGGACTCTTACTGCTGAGAAATTTATTTGCTTGAAGATGTGTACTTCATTAATGCTTTGATTGGCATGTCTTAAATCTCTTAATGAGTCCGAATGTGTTTTCACAGATTTCTCTCATAGTATTCTGACTAGTCTTCATTCTGCTAAGAGGATAGCAAACTCAATGGTCTTTCAGGAGTCTGGCAAATCAGGTCAGCGTGTGAAACCGTATTTTAGGGACTGAGATGATTTGGATTGTGTCGTGTCCTGCTTAATATTTCAAATGGGAAACTTCTAAATACAGCACTCTGACCAAACAAAATCTCTATGGGACAAATTCAGGACTAGGTTCCCACTCTGTGACCAGGCGGATGCTTCCCTCTCTAGTCGATTCCCTCAAGCTGACTATCCCAATAATATTCTTGATTCTTCTCCAGATAAGCCATGATGTGACTTCAAATGTTTTTCTCAGCACTCTTCTATGCAAACCTTCTACTTGTATCATACAGAACTCTGAGACAGTGGTGAGGTTCTTGAGGACATTCTGTCTTATAAGGGGCAATGTAGCGTAGTGGAGAGAGAGAAACTCTGAAATTACAGTGGTGGGTCAAATCCCACCTTACTGCCCACTAGCTATGTGACCACAGTAAAGTTTCTGAACTACACTGAGGCTGCATTTCCTCAACTACACAATGGTACTAACACAGAGTGGTTGTGAGGATTCAATAAGGGACCAGAAACAAACACTCAAATATTGCCTATGCACATAGGCAATAACTGATTAATTATTGGTAGATTGCGCAATTTACAGTGACCAACATCCACTGCAGTAGCTGGTGAAATGAAGAAAGAGATGGGGTAATCCTAAGAAAATTTCTAAAGTAGTTATTGCAAAGTGTGCTCCTCAAGATAGGAAATATCTGTGGGCTCCTTAAGTACACAGGTTCCTGAAGCTCATCCCAGTCCTGCTGAATTAGAATTTTTGGAAGCAGGCTCTAGGAATCTACATTCTTACATGCATTCCAGCTGAGTGTGACTCAACTGAACTTGAGGAGCCATGAGGGCCACATTCACCTTAGTCACAGCTATGTTTACACCAGGCACCCGACTTCTGGACCTACCTGCCTAGTGAACCCTACCCCACAAGCTCTGGCCGAGTTATCACTGTCTGTGATCATGGCTTATTGAAGAAGTAGCCCCATACAAACACTAGAAAGCTGACTGTAGAGTGGAAGCTTATGGAGGGGGTAGGGGAAGGAGTACAATGGACTATGGTGGAGGCCCACAGATGCTTTGGTGGTGGGAGTGGTGTGGTGACAACACCTGAAGGGGGAAGACCCTATACTTGTAAATCACAAACAGCATTGTAAACCAGTATCACCTCAATTCAAAATAAATACACAAATCAATAGTGCTAGCATGCTAAGTGGTTTTTTCTGGTGTTAAACCAAATAACAAAACTATGAGGCCATGGTTATCATTATATCCACTTTACAAAAGGGGAAACTGAGGCACAGAGCGAGCAGAAAGTTACCTCAGGTCAAACACACGGTAAACGACACAGAGATCTGAATCCAGACAATCTGACTCCAGAGCCAGGCCATTATCTACTATGTTGTGCTACTTTCCTAAATGAGCTGCCCTGTTACATCTTTTTTTTTTTTTTACGAATTTTATAATATACACAGTAATATTTGTATTTATTTCACTTAGAGTCAAATATTTTATTTGTGTGAATGTATTTATCACAACACCTCAAACACTTTTGGTCCCATCAAATCTATTTTCCAGGCACAAATGCCAGTGTGAGAGTCTCAGCAAACTAGCTCTAACAGCTGGGATGTCTTTGCTCTCCTTCCATGGCCAGCTTTCCAGGCAATTGCACAAACAAAATCTATTGCAATTATTTAACCTATCTTTACATTTCCCCAAATAAAAAATCTAAAAATTATCCACAAGTCAGAAGCTCTGCCTGATGAGCCCATTCCATGAAGGCAGCTCCTGTTCCCATGCCTGTGTGTGAAATAAATATGTTTCCTACCCCAGAGAGAGAAGGAAGCCCCGCGAGACAAGGTGGGGAAAGTATTCTAGGACTGCTTCAATGGTGTGCTTGATCTGACGACAACATTTTAAAGCACCTCTTCCTGAATCTTTTAAATAAACTATTTTAAAATGGCTAACTTTGAAATTAAATTCTGCTCCATGCTACAACATGGATGACCCTTCAAAACATTATGCTAAGTGAAAGCGAGAGACAAAAGGATGAATATAGTATGATTCCACTTTTATGAGATACCTGGAATAGGCAAATTGACAGAGACAGAGAATTGGAGACAGGCTACCAGGGGCTATAGGTATGGGAGTATGGGAATTCATTGTTTTGTGGACATAGTTTCTGCTAGGGATGATGAAAAGTTCCAGAAACAGTGATATGACTGCACAACATTATAAAAGTACTTAAAGCCATTGAACTGTACACTTAAATGGTAAAATTTCTGTTACATGTATTTTGCCAATATTTCTAAAAGTCCCATAGTCTCCCCACAAACCAAACCAGTTTTGAACCCCCTGGAGTCAGTACTCACCAGGGTATCATCATTCTGGTCTCCAAACATTTCTTTAAAAATCTTGCCAGGATCAGGAATTGGAGGGAATATAATGATCTTAAGCCTGCAAGAAAATAGAGATAATTTTAATCAATCTTCTAGCCCACAGGAGCCTCCTCCTTAAATCTAGTCATATTTAAAGGAAGCTTGGGCAAGACAAGACACATGAGCCATTTTTACTGATGAAGCAAGCTGTGAAGACATTTCTAAAACAAGCTGAGAAACTGATGCCCTGTGAGCATCAAGTGCGGGTGCAGCAAAGGGAGCCAACAAGACAGACTATACTCTGCCATTTAATTTTTTTCTAGAAAAGCAGCTGTATAAATTTATGGCATACAGTGATGTTTTTATATATGTATCCACTGTGAAATGATCACCACAATCAAGTCAATGAACACATCCACCCCTTCCCATACTTACGGGGGTGTGTGTGATACCGTATCGTTTAAATAATAATGGTGCTTTACTTTTTTGTTTTTGAAGACAATAACAAAGGGAAAATATTAATAGTAATGAACTTTTTTGTGCTCCCAAAAGTTGTTTTGAAATTGAATGAGAACGGGCCCTCCCTGGTGGTGCAATAGGTTAAAGCACAGCACTATGAAGCTATCGCAGCCACTGCAACATGTGTTCGACCCCCAGCCAGGGAGCTGACCCACATGGCGAGGCAGACCTCTCCTGACCTACCCACTGCTCCCCTCAGCAGTGTATTTCATCAATCTGCCTGTTCTGCTCCCCACTCTGTCTCTGATGGATCCTCTCACCCCCTGCATCTCTGGCCTATACCCCAATTCTGTATGCATAAATAAAAATTAAGTGAGAACAATGTGATTGAACGTGTTTATTTCTTTAAACTGTACTTTAACACTTTGGAAATAGTCATTTGAAGAACTGGAGTTTTCTTAATTTATTTTTATTTTTAGATGCTTTACTTATAATAGAGCTTACTGTTTATCATTTTGAAAAAATAAAATCTTCCAAGAACTAGGTATGTTTCTTTTTTGTTCTTCACGATGGAGCCTTTGATGGACGGACCTACCTAATCTTTCAGGATTTAAACACTGGTGTGCCTCAGTCTTATCTCCCTCACTTTATGAGCACATGCTATCAGATTCAGGCTTTTAATGCATTCACAGGTGGGGACTCTCAAAACCCTTTCTCCAGCCCAGACCTCTCCTTTCCACTCCAGATGCATGTACACAGCTACCTAGATAGCATCTCTACCAGGATATCTGACAGGCATCTCCAACTTATCATATTCAAAATTAAAGTGCTCACTTTTCCCCAAAGCCAGCTCATCTCACAATCTTCTCCATTGCTGTCACTGGCCCCAGCATTACCTCAGTTGCAGAATCTAAAAATCTGAGCTATCCTTGAATCTTTAGTTTTGCCCACAGTGCCACATAAGGAGCCACTCATTTTACTGTCAAAATATATTCCACAGTTCATCACTTCTTCCTACCTCCACTGCTAACAAGCTAGCTCACGTTCCCCGCATCGTTGCCCCCAAACACCACAGTGCCTCCTACTTCATCTACCTGCTTTCATTCTTACCCAAGTCAATTCTTCACTCAGCAACTCCAGTGATTTTTTAAAACAATAAATCACAGGGACCTCCCTGGTGACGCAAGGGGTTAAGTCGCAGAACTATGAATAAAGCTGCCCACTGCCACTGAGCATAAGTTCGATCCTCAGCCACAGCGGTGACCCACATGGCGCAGCAGACCACTCCTGTCTCTCCCGCTGCTCCCCATTGCAGTGTATTTCAGTCCATCTGCCTTTTCTGCTCCCCACTCTGTCCCTGGTGAATCCTCTCATTGCTCTCACCCCCACACCGCAAACCCCCCCCACACACACACACAACTCTGGCCTCTGGTTCTTAGATGCATAAATAAAATAAATCTTTAAAAGACAGTAAATTACATCCCTTCCCTGCATAAAACTCTCCAGTACTTCCCGTGCTTATCTCCAGTATCATCGTGCTTATGATAAAACTTCGATTTCCTGCCATGGCTTGCATGATGCGGTCCCATCCACCTGTCCTGACTCATTGCCTGTCACTCCCCAGCTTTCACACGCTACTCCAACATGAGCCGCAAAGCTCACACCAGCTATGGGGACTTTTCACCTGCTTTTCCCTTGGCCTGAATGTTCTTTCTTCAAATATCTGAATGACTCACTATTTTACTGTGAGTCTCTCCTCAAATGTCACTTTCTCAGAGATGGTCCCTGACCGTCCTACATAAATTGAGCTGATCACTTACTAAGCTTCCTGCTCAATTCTCATCCTCCTATTCTCCTCAACTTTACTACTCACTGTGTGAAATCACAGTATTAATTATTTAGGACAGAGATAGTGGCTTTGTCCTGGGCACTGTGGTAGCCCCACTATTAGAATAGTGCCTGGCATATAAACAGTACACAATAAACACGTGTTGAACAAATATAGAAATAAAAAAAAATTGGTTCTGGACTCGGCTTAATAATCTTATTCCAACTTTAGATATTTACTGCAAGAGCAAATAAAAGCATCAAAGAAGGTCCTGTGGTGAGATAAAGCAAAATATTCCCAAGGAACGTGTACCCTCTAGAAGAGACAGCTTGAAATCCTCTTTCCTATAGCCTTAAAAAGCAATGTGTTTTGCATTGATACTAGAGAAGTCACTTCATGACTAAGGGTCTTCACTTCTAAAACCTCATTCCATCTGAAAGAAGACTGACCATAGGGCCTATCAACAATCTAGACATATGCAAAGAGAGCAGTGCCTCAGGAGAGCAGTGGGCAACGAATCCAACACTTCCCCTGCCAGATAACATTACTTCTCTGCCTTGCCATACCACCAAACCACTTATTGGTCAATGTTTCTCATACACTGGGAATAGGTTAAAGGCCAGCACAAAGAATAATACCCCAGCAAGCAGGCCAGCTGAGCCCGGGAAGCCTGCCTGAGCAGCTCCTTACCTTTTCAGATAAAGCAGAAGGACAATGATTGCACCTGCAACGATGACTGGAATGGTGAGTAACATGGCTATGTATAGTGTGGAATTGGTCTTTGTACCTGGCAAATGAGAATCAAATAGAAAGACATGAGAAATCAAGCCTTTTTAGAAATAAACCAAGCAGGGTCCTCCCTGGTGGTGCAACGAGTTAGGAGGCAGCACTGCAAGCTGGCCACAGCCACTGCAGTGCGAGTTTGATCCCCGGTCATAGAGGTGATCCACGTGGCCCTGCAGACCTCTCCTGACCCATCCACTGCTCCCCTCAGCAGTGCACTTCGTAGATCTGCCTGTTCTGCTCCCCACTGTCTGGTGAATCCTCTCACCACCCTGCACCTTTGGCCTGTATCCCAGTTCTGTATGCATAAATAAATAAATCTTTTTAAAAAAGAAACTAAGCAATTGTTATATGAGACTAGTGAGACCACAGATATTTCTGCTCTCTATCGTAAATGATTTTCCAAAATTCTCAATGATCTTATCCTTTGTTATCTTAATAGTGAAAAAAAAAGTCCTGTTTTGGTGCCTAAAATGGCAAGGATAAGAATATAGATTAAGGGTTATCTGAAATTGGGATATGCTAACTACTTTCAAATACTCTCAACAAAGATGTTATAACTGTTAAACATGTCAGCTCATTAAGAGTCACCATCTTTTCTTACTGGTCACTTACCAGTCTTTGAAAACTGGTGATCACTACTACCACTATTACTCTTAATCAAGCAGCTACTATATGGATAATACATTACCGTCTGCTTTTGCATGTTTATATCTATGCCATAGAAATAGAAAATTATATCTCCCATATACAGACGAGAAACATAAGGCTCAGAGAGGCTTAGTGACTTATCCAGAAGCATTTAACAAGTGATGGAATCAAGCCTCAAATGCAGCACTGTCCAATCTGAAAAGGGGTCCTTAACTGAATGGTTACACCCAATGCAAAGAATGTCCTACATCTATTTGTACTCATCATTCCCACTATGGTAGAAACATCTAGAAAGCATGTATCATCAGGGCCTAGTTGCAGTGTTAGGCAACTTCTAAGGTGATCCCAAACGATTCCTGGCTCCTGGTATTCATCCTCTAATGTAATCTCCTCTCTTTGAAACTAACTGACTCATTTGTAAAGACCTGAAGAGCAGCCGTGAGGAGATTTCCTTTCTGAGATTAGGTTATACAAGACTGTGGCTTCCATATACAGGTTCTCTCAATCACTCTTTCTTGCTTAGGTGCCTCTCACTTGGAGAAGTCAGCTGCCATGTCCTGCGGCAGCCCTGTCGGGAGAACCAAGGTGGCAAGGAACAGAGGGAGGTCTCTGAATTAGTTTCCTAGAGCAGTTGAAACAAATTACCATACACAAGTTGGTTTAAAACAACAGAAAAGTAAACTCCCACAGTCCTGGAGGTTAAAAGTCCAAAATCAAGGTATCTGCATGGACATGATCCCCCAGAAAGCTCCAGAGAGCCTCTCCTTGCCCTTCCTCATTTCCAATGGGTTGCAGAAATCTGTGGTATTCCTTACTTTGCAGCTGCATCTCCAATCTCTACCGGTGTCTTCCACCCCATGTGTCTGTGGGTCTCTGTGTTTCTATATATCCTCTATTCTTCTTGTTAGAATACTAGTCGCTGGAAGGAGACCCTACTCTAAGCCCGATGGCCTTATCATAACTTGATTACACCCGAAACTCTTATTTCCACATAAGGTCACATTCATAGGGACCTGGGGTTGGGGCTTGAACATGTCTTGTGGGGGGCTGTGAGTCAACCTGCTACAGACTTCTTCCAGCAGCCAGAGTGGAATTAAGGCTTTTTAACCATACCAATGAGCCTGGAAGTGGATTCTCCAGTCGTAGTCAAGCCTTCAGGTGAGACTGCCATTCCAGTTGAAAACTTGCCTGTAATCTCATCAGAGAACTTGAACCAGTTTCCTAGCTAAACTATGCCCAGAATCCTCATCAATAGAAACTGTGAGATGTTCAGTGTATTTTTTAAGTCACTAAATTTTGGAGTAATTTGTAATGCAACAATAGGTAATGAATATAATCATACCTGGGACACAGTTTATGCACCCTCTTAATTAATAAGAAATTGTCTACCTGAACAGCCCATCTCTCTGACTGTTTGACAGCTGTTAGAAAGTTCTATGGACTCACAGAAAGGATAGTCTATTCCTTCTGACACTATCACAAATATTAGAATTCAGCAATTATGATTCCCTCGGCTTACTTCATCAACTGTTCCTCCCTAAAATTTAAGATTCTTCAATATCCTGTTACTCTTTCAAGGAATGATTCCAATGTGGCAATGGTTCCCAGAATGGAATGCCTCACACTTCTGATGTAGCCAGACCACTGTGAAGCACCCCACAGCACGCCTTTGTTCCATGTGCTGCATTATCACCGTTGCCAAAGACTGCAAATGCCTTTTGGGGATATTTAAGGTTTCAGTATTCAGTCACTTTGACTTAGTCAAATAGAACCCATCCATACACATTCATAAAGCACAGATTTTACAGTTTTGTTCTTGAGACTGATAAAAGCTTATTCAGAATCTCGGTTAATGAATGAAACTGAGGCAGGTTGTTGTCATTAAATGCCATCCAGGTCACTGTAATACTCTTGATTCTGGACCAGCACACAGCAATCTGCAAATTTAATCATGGCAGTCTTCTCTCTTTTTTCCCATATTATGTTTATTGAGGTTAAAGTATACTTACATCTTCATATCTGCTCCAAGGATTAAAATACAAACTTCTACAAATACATACTTTCACACCCTGTCCACCACTCATGCACCAACAATCCTCTACCATGGTCCATTTGGCGCCTTCTCCCCCCACTTTCACCCCCTACCCCCAGATCAGACATTAAGATTGTTCATAAAGACATAGACAGTATAGAAGAGGATAACACTATTTGGATTATAGATTTTCAAAGAGCTGAATACTGTAAATTGACCCTGGTTGATTTGACAGTAATTAAATAGAAATTTCGATTGTGAGTATTCTGTAATTGACATCAAGAATACAGAACAGTACTTTCCTCCCATATATTTTCTGCATCAGTTTCGTTTCCATGCATTGAATTTTAACGGAACCCTTTTCTCTTACCAATGCTCTTCACTTCACTCCAATTACTCCAGAAGAGGTCATCTTCATAGCATAACTTATTTGTTTTGACTCTTACTCTGACTGTATGAAAAGTATTCTGAAGAACACCAGGGATCATGAAGCAAATTGTTTCCTTGACATAAAATTAAAAATACACAAAGAATATTACCAGTCTATTCTCATTCTCTGCTTCTGAATCCTAATATAATTATTGTCCACATTTTGTGTATGAGTAAGACTTGTACTGCAATCTAAATTATCTGATTTTAACTCCTGGATTAAAAGTTGGCAATAACCTACATAGCAAAGTAGTTTGTTTTCCTGAGAGCAGTTCAAATTTAAGCTATGTTCATCTTGCCACACCCCTAATTGCCTTATGAGTTTAAACCCAAATAGCTTAAGTTGAATTTACTGACCTCCATGTCTCCCTCAAATTCTGAATTATGACATTTGGCCTCTTCAATCTTGAAAAGAGAGAAAAAGAATTATTTCAAAATGTATAAAAGACCATATTTTATATCATTCAATCATTCATTTCTAGCAGTTTCCTTTTATCCCATTAAAAGCAATAACAACAAAACAATGCAGATTGTTTTTTGAAACAGTTTTTTTCTGAGTCAATTACAAATCCATGCAGGGAAGATAAAGAATCTTCAATAGTGAATAGTGTGAACCCCTACTTCACACTACTCACAAAATCAATGTCAGATGATAAACTGCAGATGACATGCGAAAGTTAAAATAAATGAATGCATAAAACAGCGAACTTTTAGATGAAAATGTAGGAGAACATCTTTCAATTTTGGAGCAGGAAAATATTTCTTAAACAGGGCCAAGAAAACATTCATCATAAGGTAATTTTTTTTTTTTTTACAAAATCATCTGTATTAAAGTTAAAAACATCTCTGTTCACAAAAGACATCTATTAGAAAATACAATGGGAATGTAAAGAATGAGAAGGAGATACTTGTAATTTCAGACATAGGACTTGCATATCTATATAAATATCTACATATTTATATTTACTATCTATAGATACATACAGCCTACAATTCAATAAAGAAAAGATAGACAACCTAATAGAAAAATGGGCAAAATAGGTGAACAGGCACTTCACAGGAGCATATTCAAGTTGCCAATAAAGATATGAAAATGTGCTCTACTCCAACGGTTGCCAGGGAAATGTAAACAAATCCACAAGATAATACATTTACCTTGTAAACAATACCAAATATTGATGAGGATGTTAAACATCTTAACACTGTCAATTTATGCTCGCAGGCATGTAAAACGGCACAACCATTTAGAAAAGTTGTTATCATCTATCAGACACAATCATGTGTAACTCTATAACCCATGTATGCCCAAAAGAAAGGTATACACATGTGCACTAAGAGATAGTATGCAAATATTAATAAAATCTCTACTTATAAAACTGGAAACTAACCAATGTCCATCAGTGGACATTTTATCAAGGGTATGACTGAATGGAATGGAAGGCAAAGAAAACGAACCACCTACAACTACAGCAACGATAATAGTGAATCTCATAAACATTACAGAGAATGAAAGAAGGCAGACACACAGAAAGTGCATTCTGTATAATTCCATTTACATAAAGACCAAAAAGAGGCCACAAAAATAGCCTATGACGTTAGAAGTCTGGGTAATATTTGCTCTTTGGTAGGATAGTTACCAAAGGGGGCCACAAGGGAGCTTCCAGGGTGCTAGCTACATATGTGAGAAATGTATTTGTGAAAATCACTGAGCTGCACATTTTGAGCTGTATAATTTTTCTAAATTATATTATACATTTAAAATATTAAAAAGAAAAAAAAACAGACTAATTTCCATTGTTGAATGTAAGGAATCAAAAATGAACAGTGTTGAGAGAAAAAAAAAATGAAACATTTAATTAAGTCACTTGTTATCTGAGGTAAAAGAAACACTCAATTCCTAAAAGGTAAAATGCTCAAAACTGGAGCAAAAATCAGTAAGTAAAAATGTGTGGCTTAGCTTAAAAAAACCAACCTATAACCAAAGGTATTAAAAAAACAAAGATGCTCAATATCATTATATCAAGGAAATATGAATCAAAACACAATGAAATGTCATCTTGTACCTTTTAGAATGGCTAATATCAAATGCATGAAAGATACAAATGCTGGCAAGGGTGTGGAGAAAAGGGAAATCTTGCACACTGTGCGATTATAAAATGGTGTGGCCAATATGGAGGTTCCTCAAGAAATTAAAAATAGTTCTGCCATGCAATCCAGCAATTCCACTTCTCATTATATGTCCAAAGGAAATGAATGAAATCAGTATCTCAAGGTGAGCTCTGCAACCCCAAGTTCATTATAGCATCATTCATCGCAGCCAAGATATGGAAAAAACCCAAGTATCCATCCACAGGTGAACGGATAAAGAAAACGGGGTATATATACACTCTGCATTATGATTCAGGTATTTAAAAAAAAAAAAAAAAACAGAAGAAAAGCCAGCCATTTGTAAAAACATGGGCGAACATTGAGGGTATTATGCTAATTAAAATAAGCAAGAAACAGAAAGACCAATACTGTATGGTATACCTTATGTGGATTCTAAAAAATAGAAATAGAAAATTCATATAAACAGAGCATAGAATGGTAGTTGTTAGAGGCTGGGTTTGGGAGACATGGAAAATGGGAAGATGTTGGTCAAAAGGTACAAACTTTCCATTATAAATTCTGAGGATCTAATGTACAGCATGGTGGCACAGTTAATAATTCTGTATGGTATACTTGAAATTTGTGAAGAGAGTAGATCTTATCATTCTCACCAAAAAAAAAAAAAAAAAAAGGTAACTGCCACCTGAAGTGACGGATGTGTTGATTAACTTGATTACAGTAATATTTAACAATAGATACATAAGTGAAATAATAACACTATATACCTTAAGAATAATTACAATGTACAGCCTAAATATATACAAACTTTATTTGCAATCATACCTCAATAAATCTAGAAAAAAGTGAAAGACCGGTTTAAACATGGGCTAAAAACTAGAGCAAATAGCTACGATTTTTGACACATAATGCCATTCATTAAATGGTTCCTACCAACATGTGCGAAAAGCTGAAAGGTCTACTGAGTGCGGAAGGGCCAGCCTCTCAATAGTTCATACAGAGGCAGAGAAATAAAAATACCCCATTGCTGGCCATCTGGAATCAGAGAACCTCTAGGGAATCACAAGTATCAACTACCATTTGCTGGATCAGGTTGAGGCTGAAGTCCTTCCTCCCTTAGATTAACTCCCAGATATATGTGAGTTCCAAAGCCACAAATCATTGTGTAAATTTCAGGTTCTGGGATTGCTCAAATGCAATCCCCCTGCACAGTTAATCAGCTGCTAGGATACTTTTGTGGGTAGGGGAAAACAAAGTCGCAGAGCCCCAAGTAGATATCTGGCCGTGATGGGGGAAGGTCAAAGACAAGTCATTACTTATTCTGCGATCCTGTCACAGGCTACTTCTGACCACAGCCCCCATGTGATGGTTCCAGTTCACTTTCCACCACACTCCCCCCTCTTAAGGGGGATGGCAGGCAAAATAATTGCTCAAAACATTTTGCAAAAGAAAAAGAAAAAAGAGAAAAGGGTCTAACCAGCAATGCTCAAAATCAACAAGCATACAAAAAGTTGATGGCATCTAGGGAAAGAAGCAGGTGGCAAACATCTGTTAAGAAAGAGAACATGAGACTCAAGTATCTAATCAGAACTAAGTCCAAACAGACTATAGTTCTGATTCAGGCAGATAAGTTTCATAGTATGTGTTCTCTTGAGTTCAAAAGTTTGTAAAAAGGTTTGTGTGTGTGTGTGTTGTGTGTGTGTATAGCTAACCCAATTCATCAAGAATTCATTAGTTGATGATGATGCACAAAATGTTATATGAACTATACTTGGTCAAAATCTAATACATGAAGACCACGCTTTACAGTTCCACGTATTATTCAACCTCTTGAGTTTTAGTTTCTCAATAAAATAAAATAGCATCTATTTCTTAAGTTATTATGAACTAATATATGAGAAATGCATAGAAGAGTATCTTTGTAGCCCATCATAGACACTTAATCAGTGACAACTATTACAAACTTTTAAGTTAGACCTTGCTGAAATCTTTGACTTTGCAGCAATGTGATAATGGAAGCATTCACTGAGACTGAGTTTTATCAACTATTGAGTAGGAAAATTAACAGGACACAGATCCTAGGGCCTACCTTGAGGACTAATTGAGACAATTCAGATGCAGTGCTCACCATAAGACCTGTTACATAGTAACTGCTTGTTATGTGTTAATAGCACAAACAGCAGCAAACTGAACACCAGCTCACTCCTCCCTACAGGGGCTTGTTTTCAGGGAGAGAGAAAGCCTACACATAATATGATCAAAGTAAATAGCAGGACATAATTCAGTGCCAAATGAGTAACACAGCAGGGTATGTCTCAGGATTTCAGACAGAAGGAAGCAGTATAGGCAGGAGCAGTCAAATATATTTCCACTTTCTGACAACTCACTTCCTCGAACATCCAAGTCTCATCTCCTCTGCACTTGGAAGCGCTTTGCTTTTTTTACTTTGCAGTATTTTACAGGGACAACTGTTTCTACTACAGATAACAATTATTCTATTTCAGCGAAGGGATTCATCTGCAAATGCCCAGAAGAACTCTGCAAAGCTATGGAACTGGCCACTCCGTCTGGAGTTACAGCCTGTCAACACTGCTTATTTTAGTAAGTCTTTTGAAACTCACATGATGAACTAAAACAACTGGACTAAGAATTTGCCCACATGCGAGATGCTTGGCTCCTTCAAAAGCCAATATAAAACACTTGATCTCTAAGCTCAAAACTCAAATGTACACAAGGCTCAGGCAGGTGGCACGCAAGAGAATGGTGTGGTGTCCATGGTCTCAAAGCGCCACCTTACGGAAACTATACTCCTCTGGTAACAATAATTGGGCCCCCCCAAAAAAAAAAATCTAAAAAACAAAACCACACTTTGTTTGTGGTCTGAACAAAAATGTCTGTGACCTTGACTCTATAGCAGAATGATAGGACGGATGCCCTGAGGTTGTTCAATATTCTGCTCCATGTTGCAGGGACCTCTAATCAGAGCGCTTGGGATCGGATTCCAAATTGCATAAACATGCAGAAACCAACAAACACTGACTACTTGAATTTGACTTCCTCAGTAGCCATTAACTGCAAGAAAACAATGTCCAGATTGAAGTCTGCAAGTACCACCTGGCCTACTCCCCGCCTCCTGCTCAAGACACCCTTTCGTGCCACTTTGGCCACACTGGTCTCCTCTGTTCTCCACATGCCAAGCTTATACCTATTTCAGAGTCTTTGTGCTTGCTGTCCCCTCCACCCAGACTTGGGCACTGCCAGCTTCTGCCCATCATTCTATCTCATTTCACCTCAAATGTCATTACTTCAGATGATCTCCTTGCCCAATATTCTCTCAGGTCCCCCATTTTTCTGTCCATCTGATTTACTTCACAGCATTCATTCTCCAAAATTAGCTCACTCATTTGCATACTTATTTTGTAGTAGGTAAGTTTCCTGGGGAAAAAATTGTTCATCAAGTGTCCTATACACATAAAAAGAGTGCCTGGCACATGGTAGACACGTAATAAAAACTTTCTGACAGATGAGTTAATGAATCCTTGAATCTTCCAGCCATTGCTAACATAAACACTCAAATCCCCCACCAAACTCTATTTCAGACTAGAAGTTTCATCACCGTCATTATCATCATCATCTATCATCAATGTGACAAGCCAAGCTACATTTCATTTCATTTATTACACTAAGAAATTCACCTGAGAGGAAAAAACCCAAATGAAAACAACTTTCTTAAAAACTTACGTAGAAAGTATGATGCATGTCTGTTTGGCTGTTATTGACTTCTACTTCATAAAATAAACATCTGCTTAAAAAATTCTTTGGATTCTTCCATTGCACATATAAATCTCCATTATGGAAGAAGAGCTTTTTGATATGTGGAGGGTCAGGTTTCACTAAAAGATAGAAACAGAAAATACAGATCAGCTTGCAGTGTTAATTTTGATGAAATACTTAACACAGGCAGGGATAATGAAAGTCACAAAGTTAAGTCAAAATAGGGCTGATGCTTCTAATGGCCATACGTGATCAGACACAAAGTTCTAGAATTTTAAATAGTCTCGGTTAACAAAGGAAGCTTATTTTAAACTGCCTAGTATTATGGACCCACGGAAGATGTTTTGGATGCTGACATGAACTCGGGCCTGCCCCTGCTTAGAAATGGCCGGGTACAATCAGGACACCCAGCTGCAATGTAGAAAATAAAGGAAAGAAGCGCTTGAGTACAAGATAGGCTTCCACCTGATGGGCAAACTGGGGCACCCAGTACAGGGGTTTTCCCAGCTGTCCTGCCCTTGTGTCACATACGTGAAAACATGAGCCTGCTCTCTGCCACAGCATACAACATGGACAAACCCCAGGGACATTATGCTAAGTGAATAAATAAACCGGCCCCAGATGGACAAAAGCTGCAGGATTCCACTCATCAGCTGCATCTACAGCAGTTAAATCTCAGAAACAGAAAGTAGAAAGATAGTTACTAAGGGCTGGGGGAAGGTGGAGGTGGAGTTAATGATTAATGGGCACAGCTTCAGTTTTACAAGATGACAAAGGTCTAGAGATATGTTGCACAACAATGTAAATATACCTGACTGAACCATACACATAAAAATGGTTAAGCACGTGCATTTAATGTGACATGGTTATAACCACAATTTAAAAAACATCAAAAAAATTAGCCTAGTCAATTTAGTTTTTCAGGAGTCAGCTGTGCTTAACACTGAGCAACAGAAGACAGTGAATAATTAGAAGAAAATGACTTGAAGAATAATCTCCTTTCATGTTGCCATTAATATCCAGGAATAGCAAAATGAGCTTTAAAGGGTCCACTGAAGACAATCGGCCAGGTAAGGAGGAAGACAGAGGGGGACTTTGCTTCAGATCCCCCTATTGGGAAAGCTGCCACGACCTCACTCCCCTGGCTTACCAATCAAACTGCCTTTGGCTCACTATCAACATGTGCTTCCATAACTACTGGAAAGGAATGTGACACAGAGTTCCATTTGCAAACATGGGGACCTTTGTCAATTCATAGTTGTCAGCCTATAAATTGTCTATATACCACTTAGCCAGAATCTGAACTCTCCACTAGATTATTTCAACAAATAAATATGATGTTTGTTGTAGTCTACTTTAGACACTTACAAAATGCTTTTATTTTATACATCCAGACCTGATGACAATCCTTTGAGGTACAGAGGGACTAAGTTCCCTATTTTACAGATAAGGAAATGCTTAAAGTCTTTAAGTTTACATGCCTCTCAAAAGAAATCAGGACTTCAAGTAGATATTTTGTTTTCAGTTTAAGGGCTCTTTCTAAGTCAAGAGTTCCACTTGGCTATGCTGACTGTTGTGACAGATCAGTGCCCATGCCAGTCAGAACATTCCATACTTCCAATAACACCCCCAACCCCAACACCTCCTGTCTATGCTTTTCCTAATGAAGAGAGAGACCACTCAGGATCAATCATGTTTGTTCAGCAGCATCATCTGTTCAGGCATCACAAGTAAAATAAAATCAATCTTAAGAGTTCTTACTTCTATAACTAACTGCTTTCTAGAGTCTCAGCTTACTCATAAGTCAAGAAGAATAAAGCATTTAGCTCATGTGCTCAATAATTATTTAAGATTCCAGGCTCACTTCATTAAAAAAAAGGATCTGTCAAAGTGGAACATGAGAACATAATTCCTTTTTCTGCTATGCTCTTAACACCAAAAGTACCTTTAATGAATTGTATTGGTTATTCACAAGTCAATACTTTTGTCTACATCATAGAGGAGATGTAAAACGTACCATGAGATGTTAAAGGCATGATCCTGTAGGATGGTCTGATCTTCCCTGCATCATCCCGGACCATTATTTGGACACTGTGCTGTTCTAAACTGGACTGTGGCCCTTTAGTCAGAGCAAAGGAACAGCCCAGGTGTTGACCTTCTCTAAAGATGTTTTCACACTGAAGAACATTCCCCAGGCTCCTGTGCCTACAAGATAAAATGAGAAAACCTACATTATTTCTAACAAGGTATGCAAGAAACAGTTGCAGGCTTTTTGTTGTTTGATGACTAGAGATGTCTATGAAAATGCAGTATCTGTAATAAAGCAAAGTAGATTTTAAAAAATCTTATTTTACAATTTGACTCTACTGCATACTGTGGAAAGATAAGAATGTTCCTTTTTGATGATTATCGCTACTCTCAATAGCAGCGGAGCTTGCAGGAGTCCTCACTCTTTTTCTCCTACATAAAGTGTTGTGTGGTGGCAGCAGAAGCTATGCTTCTTGAAGATGGAAGCATTTGCTGAATTCCAAGGCTCTCCTTGGGTGCCTCTGCCTGCCCCTACTTTGTGTTCTTGACATGTTCCTCCCTCCCTTCTCTTCTCAGAAGGTTCATATCCAGGCCTCCGTCCTCTGCACAATCCCCTCTATTTCTTACTCCCTCATGCACTCAACCCCAATTGATCACTTTTACCCCCAACTAGAATGTCTATACTGGGGATTTCTAGTCCTGACCTCTCACCTTGGAGGGAGTTCCCAGATTTCTAATTGCTCCACTTGAGTGTTGCCCTATTACCTCAAATTCTGCATTGAATATCTGTGCCCCACTTTCTCTACCGAACTGCATTTCTTCTAATTTCCCAATTGCTTTTGGTCAGAGCTCATTTTCTCTGGGCTCCTCATAAGAACATTTAAAAATCACCTTTCAGGACCCTCCCTGGTGGCACAACAAGTTAAGGCACAGCCCTTTGAAGCTGCCTGAAGCTACTGCAGCATGAGTTCAATGCCCTACCAGGAAGGTGACCCACGTGACACGGCAAACCTCTCCTGACCTGCCCACTGTTCCCTCCAGCAGTGTACTTCATTGATCTGTCTGTTCTGTTCCCCACTGTGTCTCTGGTGAATCCTTTCACTGCCCCCTGCACCTCTGGCCTGTACCCCAGTTCTGAATGCATAAATAAATAAATCATTAAAAAAAACACCTTTCTACCCTCCATTCCCCATATTCTATCACCAAATTTTGTTATCTCTCCCTTTGCAAAGCTTCTCGGATTCTCTCCTATGATAGTCCCATTGCCCTTACCCAGTTTCATGCCTCATCACTTCAGCTTTCTTATATTCTCCAGCCTTACCTGTCTCATCATTACTAGTACCCTCAATCACTGTCAAATCACTGTTCGAGAACACAGCAGCTTTCCAGGTTTTACTCCACCATGCGACTTTAAATGCCTTCCAGAACCCACACAGCTGCTCTCTTGTTTCCTGTTTTGGAGACTTCCACGCACACCTCCCTGCACTGGTCCCTGTGGTCATCAGCAATTAGTACAGAAAGAGAAAATGTGTTCATTACATTTCCAACAAGGCTACCAAAGGACTTTGTTTTGTATAACTGGCAGAAGACACAGAGTCAACCCTTATATCAGCTTGTACAATGGAAGTTGAGCAAAAGTTCTGCAGCAAAGGAAGGTGATTGTAAACAATCGACTGAGATGATACTAAAGAGTCCCAGGACCCTGTTACCTCAGAGTCACTTGCAGTAATTGAAAAAACAGCTTCCTCAAAACTTCTCTAAGAGAATCTGACCTAGGTTTAGCTCAGGGCCTACAAATCAGCATTTGATAGCAACTCTAAGGGGGATTCTGCTACAAATGGGGTTTTATAAAATTCAGATCAATTCCCATAAGTCAGTCACTGGACTGTTGACAAAGAACAGACAATACAGCATGAGTTCAATGCCCTACCAGGAAGGTGACCCAAACAAAGCAAACAAAGATAGCCTTTCAACAAATGGTTCTGGAACAACTGGACATCTACATGAAAAAATGAAGCTACTTACAGAACTTATAATCTTCACCAAACAAAGTATTAGACATAAATGCAAAATCAAAAGTAAAGAACTGCTTGAAGACAACAGGAGAAAACTTAGATAACCTTGGGGATGGTGGTGATGATTTTTTACATACAAAGGCATAATTCATGAATGAAATAATTGATAACAGACTTCACTAAAATTAAAAATTGTCCTTGAAAGTCAATGTCAAGAGAAACAGAAAAAAAAATTGTAGACTAGGAGAAAATATTTATGAAAGGCAGATCTGATAAAAGACTGCTCACTAAAATATACAAAAATTCTTAAAATTCCACAATGAGAAAAAAAAAATAACCCAACTAAGAAAATAAGCCAAAGACACGCCCGCAAAGATATCAGTTTGGAAAATAAACATGGGAAGAGATTCTCCATATCAGGTGTCATCAGGGAAATGCAAATGAAAATAAGAAGATACTACTACACACCTATTCGGATGGCTAAACTCCAGAACACTGACAACACCAAATGCTGGCAAGGACGTAGAACAACAGGAATTCTCATTCACTGCTGGTGGAAATGCCAAGTGATACAGTCACTTTGGAAGACAGTTTGGCAATTTCTTGCAAAAGCAAACGTTATCCAGCAATCGCTCTGCTTGGTATATACCCAAAGGAACTGAAACATGTCCACACAAAACCTGCACACAAATATTTATAGCAGCTATATTCATAATTGGAAAAGCTTGAAAGCAACCAAAATGTCCTTCAGTAAGTAAACTAATGAATAAATTGGTGCATCCAGACAATAGCATATTACTTAGCACTAAAAATAAGTGGGCTAAGAAATAAAAAGGAAAATACCAGATGGTTTCACTCATAGCAGGAGCATAAAGGACCAGCGGGAAAATAATAATGAACAACTATATACCAGAGACATTTTACGGGGGTGGAGCAGGGAATGGGATCAAAAATGGGTGGGGGGAGTGCACGGGAAGCCCACGGGGATTACAACTGAGATGGAAAAAGGCACAAAATGATGTAAAAATAAATTATTATAATTATAATAAAACTAGACAAAAATAAGTGAAGTATCAAGCCACAAAAAAAAAAACAAACAAACAAACAAACAGAGGAATCTTAAATATATGTGACTAGTGAAAGCCATCCATCTGGAAACGCTCCATGCTGTATGATTCCAACTATACGATATTCTGGAGAAAGCACAACTATGGAGAAGTGGAACTGAGCAGCTGCCAGGGGTTGTGCAAGGAGAGATGGACAGCAGAGCAGAGGATTCGAGGGCTGTGGCAATACTGTCTACAACATAATGGTGATGGATAGGTCATTAGACATTTGTCCAAACCCTCTGACGACAATGTACAACACCAAGAATGAGCTCTCAGAGAAAAACTATCAACGTTGGGTGGTTTTGACGTGTAAATCTAGGTTTCTCATGATAACAAATGCACCACGCTGGGGGAGGGTGATCGCGAGCGAGGCTTTATATGTCGTGGAGGGAGGGTGCATGGGACTCTGTATGTTCTTCTCAATTTTGTTGTTAACCTAAAATGGCTCTTGAAAAAATATAGTCTGGCAGCTCTTTTAACCACTTGTGTCTGCATGAGTGTCTTCTCCCTTCATTTTCCTTGTAACCTAACCTTATATATGTGTGTGTGTGTGTATGTGTGTGCGTGTGTGTGTAGTCTTAAAAAAAAACAACTCAGGTTTAATGTATTTACTTCTCTCAAGACTATAGAAAGAACTGTTTCCATATAGAAAAATGTTTTTCTCCCTTAAGAGAAAGAACTTAGGGTTCTTCTCTTAGTGGTCGCCCTTGTGGCTCATGAATGAAAAGTCTTTTAAAAACTAACTTACCGCCCTAACTTGTTTTTAGATCAGAAGGCTTGGAATGTTTTCTGCCCACAACCAGAAACAGAAACTGAAGAAACTTGTGAAGTTCTGGTTACACAACAAAGGAAAACTAGGTGGAAATGAATCCTTTTTCAGATAATGAAAAGAACTCCTCCAAGAGGCAATCTTAGAGATTTCTTTTCCATCTTTGTACTGGCCTATTTCGTATATTCTCACGGACCCCAGTTACCAATTTCTTAGTTCTGTTGTCATTTAGATGAAATTATTACAGGGTAAATATGGGTATCAAAGAGACAACTTTTCAGACTTCTTGTGAAAGATGAGAGGACAAACGAAATACAGGGTGTTCCAGGGGCTGCTGCTAAGATTCCACACTGAATTCCTCCACAGAACCACACTGCAAACTTAAGGAGGAGATGGACAAATTAAAGACCATCCCCTCAACTCTGAGGATGACTCTTCATGTGCTAAGAAAATTCCCTAGAATTCTTTGGCACGGATAGTCTGTAGTTATTCAAGTCAGGCTCCTTTCAAAGCCCCACAATCCCTGCAGCGTGCTGTCCTGGGCCTTCAAAATGACTATTTTCTGATTGGGGATTAGGGAAACCGTTTGTGGTGATGGAAACTGGTGCCTAAACCCAATTCCTGGTGCTTGATCCTCAGCACTTAAGTCTTGTGAATTTGATTGGAAAGGCTCTACCAGGGGAGAGCAGGGGAGGAAGAGCTGCAGATTCTCGAGGTGAAGGCAGAGCAACGTGCACTAGCTACATGTGCCAGGGAGTGGGGATAAGTAAAAAGAAGAAAATACACAGAATAGCCGCCCCTCTTACTCACAGGGAATATGTTCTATGGCCCCCAGTGGAGGCCTGAAACTGCAGAGAGTACAGAATCCAATACATACTGCTTTTCCTAAGCATGCATACCGATGATAGTCTAATGTATATATTAGGCACAGAAAGATACTAACAACGGTAACTAATAACCACATAGATGTGAACTTGGTAGCTCTCTCTCAAAATATTTTATTGTAAGTATTATTTTTATTTTTTTTAAGATTTTTATTTATGCATAGAAGAACTAGGGTGCAGGCCAGAGGTGCAGGGGCAGTGAGTGGATTTACCAGAGAGAGAGTGGGGAGCAGAACAGGCAGCCTGACAAAGTACACTGCTGAGGGGAGCAGTGGGTGGGTCAGGAGAGGTCTGCCATGCCATGTGAGTCAGCTCCCTGACTGGGGATTGTACTCACGCTGCAGCAGCCTCTGTGCTTTAACCCCTTGTGCCACCAGGGAGGCCCCCTAGGTACTCATTTTAGACCATGGTTGACCCTGGTAACTGGAAATTCGGAAAGGACAACCTCAGATTATGGGAGGTAGGCACGACTATATAGCTATTATGTATTGAGGACTTACTCTTCTCTACACATTGGCAGTTAGGTCCAAGACTGAACACTTTTCATACAATAACAGTTCTCACAACACTCTTAAAAAGTAGGTACTGGCCCTCCCTGGTGACGTAACAGGTTAAAATGCAGCACTGCAAACAAGAGAGCCACTTTAGTGTGAGTTCAATTCCCAGCCCCGGAGATAACCCACATGGCAGCAGACCTCTCCTGACCCACCCACTGCTCCCCTCAGCAGCGTACTTGTCAGTCTGCCTGCTCTGCTCCCCGCTGTCTCTGGTGATTCCTTTCACTGCCCTTGAACCTCTGGCTTGTGCCCCAGTTCTGCATGAATAAATAAATCTTTTTTTTTTTTAAGTAGGCACTGTTTGTTGCTTCTTGTCTTACAGATTACAAAACTGAGACTCAGAGAACACGGACTTGGCCCAAATCACACTGCTGGTGGGGAAGAGAGCCAAGATGTTAACCCAAGCACTGTGGCTCCAAAACACAATCAGCTGCGGAGCAGTGAGGGCAGACGATAGAGAATCTCTACCCAAACTTTCTGGGATTAGATAAATATCCGTATCTGTGCTGTCCCATTGAGGATCCACTGGCCACTTAACCCACATGGGAATTTGGGTAGTAGGAATGAGCAACAAGTTTTCACCTAACAATCTGAATTTGTTTAAATTAAAATGTAAATAGTGGCTTGCGGATGGGACAGCGCTATACTATAGGAAAAGTCCAAGCTCACAACCAGCTCTGCAATGCCCTATACCTGCCCCCTTCAGAAAGCCTTACTCTGGGACTGAATTCTTCAGCTACCCTCAATAGCTATAGACTGTGCTCTGTACAAAGGTGTCAACGAAGGCTGAAAGCTAGCCCAAGCAAGACTCTACATCACCCTGGAAGAAGATGGCCTCAACCAGAGGATGCCTTACAAGTTAGGCTTTGGTAATTCCTCTACCCAAAGGGGGCACTCGTTGTGCAACACGCATTACAACGTCATCTGCAATGACTTACGCTGCAAACACGTTCCTATTTTTGTCTTATAAAAGCTCTAGGGACTAGGCCACCCTGATTCCTACATTCGGGTGCCTTTCCTGCAGTCAGCCATGGAATAAGGTGCAGTGTTAAGGCTTCTTCTGTTCTTCCCCTGCCCAATAACAAATGTGAAAAGCACACTTAGCAGGGAGGCTGCCCGCCTGAAGGACATCGGAAAGGGCCCGAGGCCATCTCTCTCTAGATGTGCCCTTGATATCAGGGCCAGGCTACGCCTTTTAAGCTCATTTCTCTGAGCTTCACTAGCAGTTCTTTGGGGAGTCAGAGCTGCTCAGTGCTCTCTTATTTCTGAATTCTATCCCTTCTCAGTTATTTATACATCCTAAGTTGTCACTCACCCAAGTGCTTTACGGAACACCTCCCTTGTGTCTAGCTAGCACCAGGGGAACAAGACATAGTTCTGCTCTCAAGGGAGAGGGCATATGGGGAAGTCGTGACTAGTAAACAGGAAATGACCACACAATTCAGCGAGTACTACCAACAACATGGGAAAGTGCAACGTGCTGTGGGACAACACTGCCAGGCACAAATCTTTCTTTTTTTTCTTTTCTTAAAGATTTATTTATTTATACACACTATGCAGAACTGAGGTACAGGCCAGAGCAGTGAGGGGTGAGAGGATTCACCAGAGACAGAGTGGGGAGTAGAACAGGCAGATTTACTGAAATACACTGCTGAGGGGAGCAGTGAGCGAGACAGGAGAGATCTGCTGCGCCGTGTGGTCAGCTCCCTGACCAGGAATCAAACTCGTGCTGCAGTGGCTGCACATAGTTTCCTAGTGCTGTGCTTTAACCCACTGTGCCACCAGGGAGGACCCAGACACAGATCTTGAGAGACCTGAGAGGTCAAGGATGGCTCTCTGAAGAGGAAGTGCTATCCGAGATAAGGAGGCAACTACGAGGCACCCAGGTGAAAGGGGAGGCAGGGACTGTGAGGGAACACAGATGGCTTTCACTATTCTGCTTGGATATGGTTTGACTTCCACTACCCAAGAGTGTCTAAAGGGTCAGTTTGAACGGAAAGCATTTCCATGTGGGTTAGACCATAAGGTGTGAGAAGGTTAGAGAAACGCAGAGGGAGAAGAGACTGATATTTGAGAAACTGGTAGATGCCAGATCATAAATGGCTTTGTCTGTCATGGTGAGAAGTTTGAGCATTATCCCAAAGACACCAGGGAGTCACTGGGGATTTTCAGTTAAGAAGAAACAACAGGTACCACAAGGAGGCAAGTGAAATGATAAAGCCTCAAAAGATAATGCTTTTTTAAAAAAAAGATTGATTTATCTATGCATACAAGAACTAGGGTACAGGCCAGAGGTGTGCAGGGGGAGTGAGAGGGCTCACCAGAGACAGAGTGGGGAGCAGAACAGGCAGATGGAACTCAGGCTGCAGTGGCTCATGTGAGCTTGATGAGGCTGTCCCTAACAAGGAGCCCCTAAAAATAGAATTACTTCTATTAGGAAAAAACCCTCCAGACTGAACCATCTCAGGACCATGTGGGTCACCTGCAGCACTTCTCAGCTTTGCTGGAAGCACTTTGTGGAACAAGGACAAAGAGTGGATGTGAACCCCTGAGATAGCTTTCGAGATTTTTGTTCAAAAAGTCTCATGATTTTTGCACTCTATTCCCTGATATAGGCTTGAGTGTTTAAATATACCAAAAATACTTTCATTAGGCAAAATGGATATTCCATGTTTATCTTGTAGCTTCAGAAGTTCTGGTAACAGCCTTCCACACCCCATTTTCCCAGAAGCCATTTCAGTGAAAGACAGAAAGGAGGACAAGGTCATGTAGAGAGCAGACTGCCTACGCTACACCTCCTACTTCCCGCCATGGTGTCTCACTACCTCCCTTCCTCAGAACTCTCTGACCCAGAGCCCAGCCTCTAAGAAAGGTCCTGATCTGTGCAGCGCTCCCACTTCATCGAAGCCCGTTAGCCTCCACTGCCACCTCCCCCAGATACCCACTAGCTTCTCACAAAAGTCTGCCTATAATTTGCAAGCCTCATCATCTTCTTATTTTTATCCAGGCATACCTCACTGGTCTGCACCTTGCTTTATTGTGTTTTATAGATATCACATTTTTGACAAAGTGAAGGTTTGTCTCAACCCTGCATTGAGCAAGTGTATCGGTACCATTTTCGCAAGGGCAACAGCTCATGTCATGTTTCTATGTCACATTTAATTAAGGCATGTTACAGGTTTTTAACTCTGTGATTGTTTTATTTTTTGTTAAAGTAAAATTGTTATGTAAAATATAGGTATATATTGTTTTTTATACATAAAGCCCTTGCACACTTAAAAGCTACACTCTTAAAAGCTACACTCTAACACAAACATAACTTATATGTACACTGGGAAGCCAAAAAAGTCATGTGACTTGCTGTATCGCAACATTCATTTTATCGTGGTGACTAGGAACCAAGCCTGCAAAATCTCTGGGGTGTGCCTCTGTAGGTAGCTGTATTCAGCACTATCCCCCCCATCTACATGTTTCTCATCTCTGCCACCCTTTCACATCTGTACTGCAATAAGTATTAAATAATTTTGGTGAGGGCCCCTTGTGGTGGCACAAGGGGGTAAAGCGCAGCACTATGAAGCTGTCCGTAGCCACTGCAGCAGATTCCATCCCTGGCCAGGGAGCTGAGCCACGTGGCGCAGCTGAGCCTCTCCTGTCTTGCCCACAGCTCCCCTCAGTAGTGTATTTCAATAGATCTGCCTGTTTTGCTTCACACTGCCTCTGGTGGATGTTTTCACACACAACCCCCCACCGCACCTCTGGCTTGTACCTTAGTTCGGTATGCATAAATAAGTAAATCTTTAAAAAAATAATAACATAATGGCTCTCCCTGGTGGCGCAGTGGTTAAAGCGCAGCAATGCAAGTTAGCTGCAGTGGCTTCAGTGCGAGTTCGATCCCCAGTCCAGGGCTGACCCACATGGCGTGGCAGACCTCTCTTGTCTTACCCGCTGCTCCCCTCAGCAATGTACCTTGTTGATCTGCCTGTTCTGCTCCCCACTCTGTCTCTGGTGAATTCTCTTGCTGCCCCTGCACCTCTGGCCTGTACCCCAGTTCTGTATGCATACATAAATAAATCTTTAAAAAATAAAATAAAATATTAAAAAGTAATAATAATAATAATAATAATAATTTTGGTGAATTAAATTGTTTAGCATGGTTATGTCTCCTTTATTGTGTGTTGTTAATAATTCTAGACTCTAAGAAAATTATCTAAACATTAATTTAGAAATTTACCACAATTTGTAGCTACAGACAAAAATATCAACTGTAAGTTATATTGTGGGGAGCCAAACTACTTTTGACTCTGGGTATCATACAATTGTTTTTTCATAGTAGATACCAATCACTCATACATTGCTGGTGGGATTGTAGAATGGCACAGCTACTTTAGAACAGAGTTTGGCAGTTTCCTAAAACTAATATACAATTGTCATATGACCTAGCAATGGCACTCTTGGGCATTTATTCCAGAGAAATGCAAAGTTAAAGTTATGCTTATCCAAAAGGCTAAATATAAATATAATAGTTTTATTCAAAAGAACAACAACAACAAAAACTGGAACCAACTGAGATATCCTGTAAGGAATGGTTAAAAAATCAGTACATCCATATTATGGAATTCTACTACTACTACCACTACTATTAATACTACTCCGTTTTTATATGCAATAAAAAGGGAACGAACTGTCAGGAGAACACTTGAATAGCTCTTAAGTATCTTATGCAGTTTAAAAAGAGCCACAACCAGTATGTGCTACAGGATTCCATTCCAGTAACAATTCTTACAATTACAAAATTACGGAAATGGAGAACAGATTAGTGGTTGCCAGAGGTTAGAGTTGGAAGAGAGGAATGCGAGGGAAGAGAGGAGGATGGAGCTATGACTATGGATATAAAAGGGCAACTCAAATGACCCTTACAGTACTGGAACTATCCTATATCAACACATGTGATTAAGCTGCACAGACCATGCAAACACACACTCACACTCACACAAATGAGCACAAGGAACACTGGTGAAATCTGAGCAAGGTGAGGGGATTGTACCAATGTCAACATTGTGGTTTCAATATTGCATCCTAGTTCTTTGAGATTTCCCATTGGGACAAACTTGGGTCTTCCTGTATACTTGTTGCAACATCCTGTGGATTCCCAACTTTTTTAAAAAGAAGTTTTTTTGGGTTTTTTTTTTTTTTTTTTTTGGATTTTTTTTGCAAGTAGGCGCCATAAGCAGATGCATTTTCCATTGAAGTGAATGGCTCATCTTTTGGATTTGTAGGAAAAAACCACTTTTTTAACTAAGTTAGATCCAATGGCTTCCAACAGCATCACAGTCAGTCCCTCTCTATGAGTCTTACATACTCACCAGTAGGAGAGAGTGTAGTTAGTGTCAGGACTTGTATTCTTTCCAGGGAGCCAAGTACATTTCATGTAGCTGAGGTTGTGCCAAATGCATTGTAGCTCGGTCACAGCCGACTCAGGATCACCTAGAATATCCGACAGAGTTCAGGACTCTTTTCTCTTTGCAGTGCAAAATAGCCAGTCACTTTTGGGGCATGGAGAATGGTGAGGGTTCTTCATGGTACTTTACCAGGAAACTAACCCCTAATCCTTCACTCAATTTTATCCAGAAGGCACCCAGAACAGAAAATTGACATCTCATCTGTTCACAACTCTGCCTCTCCTGCTGATGTTACAAAAAAAATCTTCATTATCACTAAGGGAACTCTAATTCTTGCACCCCTAACTGGAGAAGGAGGTGATGGGTCATGTAACACTTCAACCACAGGCAATGACAAAGGAATTTCAAAATGAATGTGAAAATACAAATAACTCCCAATTGAGGAGTAATATAATATTGACAGATAACACGGAGACTGCATTTTCTTTCTCTTGGACAGGCACTATTCTAGGCACCTCGCATCTACTGTTTCATCCTCTCACCAACCCTGGGAGGTAGGTACGATCATCATGCCATTACACAGATGAGGAAACTGAAGGGGCAAAGGTCTACGTGATCTGCCTAATGTCATACAACAGCAGCTGGCAGAGCTGAGATCTGAACTTGGACATCTGGGGCCTGGTAGCCCTGTTCTTAAACAGTATGTGCTACTTCCTGTCCTTCAGAGCAAAGGAGGAAGGACACCGAATAATGGGTGGGAAGGGGGTTGCGGAACAATGACCAAGGTTCCTACTGGGCAGTTTCTGTGGCTCATCCTTGGTTGGCGCTAAACCAGCACACCCATTTTCCCTCTGAAACTGTATATCAAACTAATTTCTCTATAAGTGCTATAGTAAAACTACGAAGCATCATTATTCAGGTTATCAGTGTACACCTTGAAGGCAGGGTCACCCTCAAACTTTCTGTATTGCCAGTACTTCTTGGCACATATTAGTTCAGCAAGTGTTGGAGAGTTACTCTGAATGCATTAATGCACACTGATCACAAGCAGATTCATAAGCTGAATTTATTCTCTAAATACCAAGGGATAGAGCTTTCTGTTGTTACCTTCAGGGACTGGAGTGCATTTTTCTTTCAAAATGCTAGGCTTCTCACTTTCCTTGGTGCTGCACTGGGTCCCCACGTGCAGACATATCCTTTCATTCAGGGCTACTTCTTTCAGACGACGAGTTTCTGGAGCAATTTTCTATGGTTAGGAAATTTAAAAAGCACTGTTGTAGCAAACATGCCAAGTAATAACATACACTTGAGTAATCAAACATTAGCATGCCCAAATGTGTGGGGGGGAATAGAAAGTTCTCAAATGGTACAGATCTGTAACTCTCAACTTGGGATGACTGCAACCCCAATTCTAGAGCTATTTGGTATTCTCTACGATCCCCATAGGTTGTCATAACTTGGAAGTGGCTACTATTGGCATCTTGTGGGGAGAAACCAAGGCTGTTGCTAAATACCCTACAATACACAGGCCAGCCTTCCCTCCCCACCACAGAAAATTATCCTGTGCCAATGTCAGCCTTGTCACTGTGGAAAATGCCAGTATAAACAAAAGACGATTTCCCACATTTAAATGACTTTTATCTATAAACTTATCATAGTACTATACCAACTATCTAAGAGCAATTTTAAGCGAAATGGAATGAGATGATCACAATTCAATTCCAAGCAGATGTAGTATACCATCAAGACCAAAGTAACAAGGACTGCTTTAAGCATCCAGGAAGCTGGTGACCTCTGAGGAAAAGAAGGAAAGAAAGGGGGGTCAAGGCTGAGAGCAAAAGAAAGACTTGTCATTAAATAGCGTCTTTATTGTTTAACCATTTTCACTATCACATATGCTGTTATCTGCAAAGTAGGTAAGCTTTGAGGAATCACATGAAGTCAACTCACAGACAACATACAGACCTTAGTCACAAATCTGATTATTAGGATTTACAATAATGAGATTAAAGGGCTCTTTAGGAATTTAACATTTCCCCGGGTGACAGAGTTGGAAGAATTAAAAATGGAGCTTCTCTGAATCAGAGCTCCTGATTAACAGGAGTTTCCTGTTATGCAATAATTTCTGCCTCAAGTTGGAGAAAGCATTTCCTTTTAAATACGTGCTGATGGCCATGAGAAAGAAAATCCGTCAGTTGCCTCCGTCTAATTACTCGAAGGGGCTATTTTGCCACTACACACCTGCTGCCAGCTGTGTGTGAAGGCGATGGTAAGCTCTCAAGGCAGAACTCAAGGATGCCCCAGAGGGACAGCCAACAAGCCAACAATTAGGGAACCATGGCTGAGGCACAATAAAAAGATCACTTTATAGAAGCAGAACAGCTCTTAGGCCCAGCAAGACATCACTCTGGAAATGGAGCTGGTTGGTCAGTGCTGGCAGAAAAGAAAAAGCAATAATAGCAAGCAAAATTCTGAGAGGAAACAGGGTGATTTAGCTGCATGGATACTGAGTATTTCTGTCCCACTGACAAAGCTGTGCTTGCCCTCAATGGGGCCTCCTAGTTTTCAGAGCCTGTACGTTTTCTCAATTAATTCCTGATTCCTTGCCCAGAAATCTATACATCATTTGGCTTTCCTTAGTTTCTACCTATAGGGACAGAACACAAATTATACAACCAGAAGGCTGTGTAGAACATTTCACCTACAATGTTCTCATGGCAAAGTTAAGGAATTGGCCTTTGACAGAGGAATGTGTGCTGAGTGAGATTTCTCAGCCTGTGAATCTGAAACCTGGACTGAGGAGGATGTGAGTAGGGACAGGGAAGCTGTTGAAGGCAAATTCCAACAGCCTCCCAATTTTAAGAAGCAAAAGTGCTATATACATACATACCCCTAAAGCAGCCACACTGACACAAGGATCCTTGATAATTATTGGGGACCTGCAATTGCCCTCTGAGGACACCGGGGGGAAATGCATGGTCAAATGTCATCGATTAGAATCATGGGGGAAACCCAGTTCTCTTACTATATTAGGTATTATTCCCACGACAGGGTTGAGTTTTATTACAAGGCTTTTATGATATGGGTTTTCAAATGAAAAAATACTTTAATACCTAAATCTGAACTTTATATTTGGGGCACATGAATAACATAGAAGAGAGACAATGGAGGTAGGTGATAAGACAATCTTTAAAAATGGTCTTCGAGGGGCCCTCGCTGGTGGTGCAGCGGGTTAAAGCACAGCACTGAGAAGCTAAAGCCACTTCCGCATGAGTTCGATTCCCACCTGCCCCAGAGGAGACCACATGGCGCTGCAGACCTCTCCTGACCCGCCCGCTGCTCCCCTCAGCAGTGTACTTCGTTGATCCCCACTCTGTCTCTGCTCCCCCACTCTGTCTCTGGTGAAGCCTCTCGCCATCCCTGCACCTCTGGCCTGTACCCAGCTCTGTATGCATAAATAAATAAATATTTTTTTTTAAAAAATGGTCTTCGAAGTTCAAGATAAGTAACAGTAAACTGGCAGAAAAAATACAGAAATCTTTATCCTCTGTGATCACTAAGTTGAGCATACCTTTCTCTATCAAACAAGGAATGCAATCCCTCCCAGCAAATCTAATTGAGATATGCGTGACGCTCCCATGTGACTTTCTGCTGCGTGACTCATTTCATTGGTAACTGCCTTATGACAATATCCTCCACCCCTCTGGGAATCTGCTTCCTTCAAAAATTTATCAAAAACCAGGGCCAAAGACCTAAACTGATCCCTCCCCAGCAGGACCTATGTTCATTTCACTGGATCACACCTTCTCAAATCGCAGCTTCCTTTTGCAGAAGGAAAGGGGAATCAACTTCAGCTCTGTCTCCTTGGAAGTCTGGATGGGAAAAGGGCCTTTCTATTTATTTACCTAGTGAAAGACTTCCCTGTCACTTAGTGATAAAAAATATTTAAAATCTGATACCAGATCCTTCAACTTGCAGATTGGGAACCATCAGATGTTGTTAAAACCATGGTGGGCAGCAGTCACTTCTGCTAATCTTTTCTTTTTTAAAAAATCATCTATGAGGGCCCTCCCTGGTGACACAAGAGGTTAAATCTCAGCACTATGAAGCTACTGGCAGCCACTGCAGCATGAGATCAGAGATAGATCCTGACCAGGGAGCTGATTCACGAGGTGTAGTAGACATCTCTTGCCTCGCCTGCTGCTCCCCTCAGCAGTGTATTTTAGTAGATCTGCTTGTTCTGCTCCCCACTCTGTCTCTGGTGAATCCATTCACCCCCTCATCTCTGCCCTACATCCCAAGACTTGTATGCGTAAATAAATCAATATATTTTTTAAAAAATGCAAATGGGGGAGGGAAGTGCACAGAACTCTGGTGATGGCACACGGGTGATGTGGTGATGGGAAGCCCACGGGGATTACAACTGAGATGGGAAAAGGGACAAATGATGTAAAAATAAACTATTATGTTATTTTAAAAACACACATACATATATATATATATATATATATATATCAAAATGTACGACTATGAGGGAATTCAATAAAAACAGATTATAGTTAAAAAAAAAGAGTGCATGTGAAAATTTCCTGGAAAATTGAAAAGTATTCTGTTAATACAAGGTATTGGCAGGAGCATCAGAATCAACTTTAGCATAACTGCAGAGTGCCTACTAGGTAAAGATATTGAGTATTTCTTGGGCACCTCAACAAGATAATTATCATAGAGTAAGCAAATATTTTCAAATGTTTAACTGTCAACAGCCTTTCTGTAACTTTCCCAGTTAAAACTGGATACAACCAATAATAAAATCCCCACTCTGAAGTACCATTATAATTTGTTGTACTTTTGATTCCAGTCCAAGTGTTCACTTTACCTCATCAATGCCATACATTCCAGAAAATTTACCTTATCCTGTTTGTTGCCGAAATGACTAAAATACCAGAGACTACAATTCGGGCTGGCTCTCTCAGGAGGATTCCACGTCCAAACCACAGTGCAGAGGTTTTCCACAGAAACACTCAAATTTGTGACAGGTGGCTGAGATTCTGTTCAAAACAAGAAATACATTTAGCAACATCAGCCAGAGTTTTCAACAGTTCATTTAATCCATATCCTAGAGGCCATCAATAAAACCAACAAAATCAACAACAAAACCCAACATCTAATACTTAAGAGTCAGACACTTCTAAATACTCTTCACAAAGTATTTGTGAAGAGACTCTTCACAGGGATATTACTGGCTTCTTCCTAGAAATGAGGTGGCTGAGGTACGGAGACACAGAGTCACTGGCCCCAGAGCCTACCACTAGAAATGAAGGATGCTTGCAAACCCAGGAAGCATGTCTCCAAGGTCACATTCTTGACAACTTGCTTTATTGTGAACCTCGAGAAGAATTTCCTGCAGAAATTTGGAATTCTCGACACTTCTCCCTTGATACTCTCTTCAATGTCTGCAGTTCTGCGAGTGAGTTTACGTGGCACATCTTTAACTGTGCTTGCTAAGTTGACCTGGTTATTGTTTGTATAACTTTGCCCAAGAAGTACTGAGAAAGATATAACAGTCTCTCTTGCTCCTCTGAGATCTGACACTAAACATCTGGTAATGTAATTTTGACTACTCTGAAAAGGAAAAGGAAAAAAGAGAAACTGAGCCAATGTCTTAGAAGTGTGCTTCAGGGCCCACCCTGGTGGCACAATGGGTTAAGGCGCAGCACCAGGAAGCTTGCTTCAGGCTCTTCACCAGGAGTTCCATCCCTGCCCTGTAGGTGACCCACATTGTAGGTGACCCACACTTCGTGGCAGACCTCTCCAGACCCGCCCACTGCTCCCCTCAGCAGTGTACTTTGTCTACCTGCCAGTCCTGCTCCCCACTCTGCCTCTGGTGAATCCTCTCACCACTACTGCACCTCTGATTTGTACCCCAGTTCTGTATGCATAAATAATCTTTTTTTAAAGTGTGCTTCATGAAAAAAAATGTACAAAATGATGTAAAAATAAACTTCTGAGACCAGGACTACCAAATTGTTCCCCAGAAGCTGGGAGAGGGATACAAAGGAATTCTCTGTTCTACCCTTGTGACTTTTCTGTTAATCAAAAATTATTCCTAAATAGCTTATTAAAGTCATTTACAAAGCGATTTACAATCGCTCTAAACTGTCTAAAGTGGCAAACATAATTATTAATTACTTTTAAAGGTTTAATTAATCAATATGAGTTCATCAATAGTTACATTTCATACTCCATGCCAATAATCAGTAGTACCTACGCCAATACCTTCTCTATTGACTGAACAAAAAATTCCATTTGTCCAAAACATCAACCACAGAGGCTCTCCCTAACAGTCAGCTTCATATACAGCAGCCTACAAAGTAGGTTCATATTCATCCCCTCTGGCCTTTCTAACATCGCATCAATCCCATCGAGATGATATCTTGAGGACAAATCATTTGTCAAGCGTAGAAGCTCTAATGAAAGCATTGTTTTTACAAAAGATGACAATCTACTTGTGACCTGCCTAACTCTGCAGTTTCCGGAATCACGCTGTAGCAAAAACCCCAGGAGCCTTCAGCAATTCTTGACGCTCCACCTTCCCACCTACCTCCCAGTTCCATAAAAAAAAAATTAAAGCCCTGGGCCTCTCTGGTGGCACAAAGGGTTAAGTTGCAGCACCATGAAACTATTGGCAGCCACTGCAGCACCAGTTCCGATCCTTGGCCAGGGAGTGACCCTCATGGTGCAGCAGGCCTCTCCTGTGTCGCCTGCTGCTCCCCTCAGCAGTGTGTTTCAGTAGATCTTCCTGTTCTGTTCCCTACTGTCTCTGGTGAGTCCTCTCAAACCCCCACCCCACCTTTGGCCTACACCCCAGCTCTTGTAAGCTTAAATAAATAAAATAAATCTTTACAAAATAAAACAAAGCCCTGATAATAAAAATATGACCAATTTATGGTTCATTAAATCCTACCCCAACTTTCAAGGTAACTTAAGATGTTTAAAACTCTTTATTTTGCCTCAGTGTTTTTTAATAGAACAATAACCTGCCCTATTTCCAATCTCTCCAATGGGTTTATTTTTTTTTCTCCATCTGTTCTGAAATATCCTTTAGTCAGATCTTCTAATTAGTTTACATTTCAGACAACATGTGGCTGCCATTCTCCCCCGCCCCGTAGCGTTTCCTTTCATTTCTCTAGAGATTTTTTTACTTCCTACACTTCAAAACACACACACACACACACACACACACAATCTTGCTCACCCTGAAATGCTAAACACAGTCTAGACTACTATAGTCTATATATAAGAGAAATGTGTTTGTATGTATAACATTCCGGACATGAATAAGTGGAGCCTGTGCTTCTTGTAAAGGTCTTTCCCAGCCCGTGTGTAAGACAAGTCGTTTCGCCGTAGGTAGTGATGAAGCCCACAGGCTCTGGAGTCTGGCTGCCTGTCTTCATACCCGAGCCAAGTCACTTGAAACCTCTCTGCCTCCATTTTCTCATTTATAACATAAAGATGTCAATCATAACCTATCAACTGCCAGGTTATTGTGAGGGCTAAATGAGTTAATATAGACGAAATGCTGAGAACGGTGCCTGGCGTGGAGCTAGTGCTGCATAATTGTTAGCTATTTTCCTTTCTTTTCCGAGACAAAATAATTATAAACCATTGTTTTGGTTTCTGATGGAATTGCTTTGTGGTCTTTGAAACAGAACAAGTGTCCTTTCTGCCTGGTAAATTGTCCTTAAGCACTTAATTTTGTCCATTTTTAGGAGCTGATCACTAACTTTAGAATGGAGAGCAAGAAGGTGAGAGGAACTCAACAGCTCCGCCAATTAAATTTCAAAACTCTGGTGGAAGATCATGGGTACTTTGGAGATGGTGGTGGTAACATACACCTGAAGAGGCATAATCCTACACCTCTAAATCACACACAGTGCTGTAAATCAACGTTGCCTCAATTTTAAGAAACTTAAAAATCAAAGAAAAATAAGCTTCAAGCCTGAGTGTGTCTGGACATCTAGCACAATATCTTGCTCTAGCTGAGAACTGACATGATCGATGCTCTCCTAATGATAAGGCAAGTTGCCTAGCTAATAGTTTTTGCTCCGTCTTGTTCAACCACAGGTGCTGGCAGAGGCAGCCATATTTCGGAAAAAGTTAAAAGAATCACATATGAATCATCCATCTCCTTCCCTTATATCTATTCAGTAATCAACATCTGTTCATTTTTACTTGCAACATATCTCTTAATCACTCCAATCACACTGTGTTCTGCAGTGTCCTCCCACCCCAGGCAAGCAGACACCAGTCTCTTATGGCCCTGGACAAAGGGATTCACAATACAACTTTCTAGTGGAGATCTTCAACCCTAGAATCCAGCAAAGCTTTCAGCTCCAACCATTTCCCTCACCTAATCAAATCTCCCCAGCTCGCTTCTCCTCCAGTGTCATCTCCTCATAGGCTGCGCCCCGCACAGCACCTTCAAGGGCCAGGGAAACTTGCTAAAGTGCCCTGCATCCAAGCACGGACCCTGGCTGACCCCAGAAGAGCACACTTATGCTCACTTCTGAGTCCCTGCTGCAGCTACTGGCCCCCGCTGGGAAGTACCCCTTCACCTACTCAAGTTCCACCCATCCTGAAGGTCAGACTCAAGTTTTACCTCTTCCTGGAATTACCAGCCCCCAAGTGTTTCCTCTCTTCTGAAGGCCAGTGTAATTGTTTGGACCACACAGTCTGGCAATGATAAAGCCTGTCTCCAGTGCATGATCGCTTGCTTCATAACACATGGTGTGTACATACTTTCATGGGTGCCAGCCAGTCCTGTGCAATTACTCTCAGAGGCGCCCAGCTCCCCTCCCAGCCAAGGATTCCCATCACTGCTGCAGAAGCGCTGAATACAGTGGTCCAGAGCAAGGTCTCTGGAGTCGGGCTGCCAGGCCAGAGGCAGGCTCCTCCACTCTTCCAGCTAAGAGACTGCAAGAAGGGTCTTAAAACTCACTGTGCCTCGGCTTCCTCATACGCAGGCACCTCATGCTAGTGTGCTTGCTTTATTATGCCTAGCAGATGTTATTCATTTATTTTTACACATTGAAGGTTTGTGGCCACCTGGTGTCCTTCAAGTCTATTGCCACTTTTCTAATAGCCAGTGCTTGCTTCCCGTCTCTATGTCACGGAAAGATATGCAGATACGTACGTTTTTAAGACATATGCTTCTGCACACCATTTAGCAGATTAGCACACAGTGTAAACAGGACTTTAACACTGGAAAACCAAATCTTTCACCGGTCTTGCTTTAATTGTGCTATTTGCTTCTCCACTGGTCTGGAACAAACCCTACCCTATCTCTGCTCTGTGTCTGTCCAAAAATGGGACTTAAAACAACACCTATGAGATAGGTTGTGTGTGAAGATTAAGTACAAGCGAAAAACTTAGCACAGTGCCTGGCATAAACATGACATAAGTGCTGCTTGTGATTAGTACATGCACAACGCGGGCTTACCCACCCATGTAGACTAAACTGAGCTGAGACCATAATGATTTTTCCTAAATAGTTGGAAGAGCTGGAAGAGCCCTTTAAAGGTCGAGTTCAGCCTCCTCCTTTCACAGATGAGAAAATTGCCACTTGAGGGAGGGAAATGACTAGACCAGAGTCCCACAGCAGGGAAATGTTGGATCACTGAGTCTCCAGTCTGCTGTTGCTCTTTGCCTTTACCATACCACAGCACAATCCTATCAGCACTTGTAGTAGTGAAAAAAGTTGCTGTAGTCTAAGTAATCAAGTTAACATGAACCACAGCGACCAAGCTGATTAAGTTGGGAGTTGCCAGCATTGTCTGCAGGGTAGCTGTTGTTTCAGGTGTGTGGGGGAGGAAATCTGTGGGTGGTGGGGTACTGGACTGGCACTGTGAAAATCAGAGCCTGAGATGGGTGATCCTAGACAAGTCCCTTCCCTTCTCTCAACTGCTCTTTCCCCATACATTACTGCGATAGGACCTTCCCATCTGAACAACCCGCACCTGGGAAACATGGGTCACCCCATACACACCCAGGCACTCGTTAACTCCAGAACCTGGCCCAGGACTGAACAAGGCAGACCCTTGAATAATTATTGGCTGAAAATTCCAGCTGTCCCTCAGGGCTCTATTCGAATGCTGCCTTTTCAGTGAGGTCTTTCCACCCTCCCCCTTTTACAGTGGTGACGCCCTTCCCAGCTTTGGCTTTTCACCGTAGAACTTAGCACTACGGGACAAACCTTACATGTTCCTTTTACTTTTCCCTCGGAGTCTAGCAAGGGCATATAAATTCGGCAAGGCAAGGAGGTGATCTGGTTTTCAAGGCTGAGTCGTCAGCCCCTAGAACACTGCCTACACTCAGCGGATAGCACACGTTTTGTTGACTGAATCAACAGAGGACATCAAAGTTTCCCAATCACTTCAAGAAGGGTTTCACAGCACAGCACGTTGGTGAAAATGCATTAAGAAAGTTGTGGGTGTTGGTGTCACGGTGATAGTAAACCCTACAAAATCAGGAGCTATGATAGTCACATAAAGTGTCCAGAAAGCCACGCAGACCACGAGTTTACCGTGACGATGTTGCTAGCCCCCAAATTTTCACAGTAACTCTACCGAGTTGCTTAATTATAAGTTGCCGCCCAGGGTGAGAGGTATACTCGACCTATCTTTGCAACCTTGCGGTAAATTGAAAAGGATTCCAAAATAATATGAAGGTTATTACAGAGAGGGGGAGGTATCCGCTGGATGCAGCTCTGGGTTTCCCAACCGATTTCGCGCACGCCAGAGGAGGCAGTGACACTCACGCCCTTTTCCTACAAGGATGAGGGGTTCCCGTCAACTCTCACCCCCCTCACCGGACCCAAGCGGTCCCGAGCCAGAGTCCAGGTGCGTTCCCAGCTCGCCCAGACACAGCTACCGCCCCAGCCGGCTCCCGGCCCCACACCCCCTCCCGGGCGCTCGGGAGACAGTCGGGATACCG